>NC_060141.1:326576526-326879802 GCF_021461385.2 Schistocerca piceifrons
TGTACTTACATAAAGATTAAGTACCATTATTAGAGTTACGCTGTGGTGACAGTTTTGCCACTTAGTTACACACTTATTTTCATGTCCATATTTCAGTTTTACCAAGTATAGCTTCATATTTCATTTTACGATGTGCACTCAAGAAATACACTATGTTTACATACAAACATGTGGGCTGTGGCCAAAGAACTTAGATGTAGCAGATGTAAAGATGTTGCTTATACAGAAACCACAGCCCACATGTTTGTATGTGTATTTCACGAGTGCACATCGAAATAATGAAATACGAAGCTACACTTGGTAAAACTGAAATATGGACGTGAAAGTGATAAGTGTGTAACTAAGTGGCAAAACTGTCACCACAGCGTAACTGTAATAATGGTACTTAATCTTTATGTAAGTACAGAAACATTTTCGTCAAATGCTGCCTTGCCACCTACAATTGTCCCACTTCTATCTGTGTAGTCACCAGCAATTTTTTTTTTGTATTTATATAGTGATCTTCAACAGTATAAACATGTGTATGAATGTATAAACACCTGAGGATTGTGACTGGTAGCGTATATTTTTCTACACTTTATAGCTTTCAGTCAGAAAGATACAAACGTTCAGTTCGTGAAGTAAGTCATTATCAGACACGCACCTCGTAATGCACGAGGTTTACCCTGTCGGTCCGAAACACACATCTGTTATCGAATATCATTTTTGATTTTCCATAAATAAGCATTGTGTGTGATCAGTTGGTTTGGTGTATCATTTTTATGGCTTGAAGAGTGCTAATACTGATAATAGTAGCAGATCAGATCGCTTCACGTAGACAAGACACGGCCTATGGTTTCGGGTATTGGCTGCTAATCACGAAATTCGGCGTGAGTTACGACGTCGCTCCCACGCTTGGGCGTCGCGTGCTGCAGTCTGCGCGCTTGTGACCGGTGCTCGTATTAAGCATGAATGGCAAATAGTGTTTGCTGACTACCACTACGTGCGTGTCAGATTCGTTCTGCGATAATTTCCGACTACAAGCAAGCGAAGAGGGCCGTGATTTGCCCACAGCGTTGATTAAATCCACAGTTAATTGTTTGTACGTATGGAACCGAGCGCAGCGAACTCCCAATCTGTGATTAGTTTCTAGTTAGCCATGGTCTGTCAGATTGCCGGCCCGAGGGAAATTAACAGCAGCGTTCGCGATCTGTAGATGGGGTGTGTGTCGTACTGAGTGACGTCACACTGCATTCCTCACTCTGTGTTTCTAACAGCGGATACGGGTGAGTAATTCAGTGAGATGTGGCCCAATTAGTCATTAATACAGGCCACCTGCTGTATGAACCGGATGAGAGATCTCGAATTTGCAGCACATTTATTCGAGGGCGCACTAGCTGTAAATCGATGGATTGCTGGAAACGGACGTATCAGACTGAATCTGCGTGACCCGACGATCTTCCACACGACTAGACTATACGTGATTATTAGGCAGTTTTTCTCACTCATTTTGCCGTCTAACGACATGGTTCACCGTTACCGCGTGAAAGATCCCATACACAATCGAACTTACTCTCTCTTCCAATTCCTCCTCCAGTATACATTACGATGACGTACTAGCGATGGCGAAGGTGTCTTTCGACAGTAATCTGCTGGTTCGAAGCTGAAAAAAGGCATAGCACCGAATCACTTGTAGTAACAAGTATGATACGGAGTAGAAAGTAGACGAAGGCCTTCAGAAAATGAGGAATATCTCGTCCCATAGACTGTTGACATCTCTCTGTCTAGCATTACATTACACGATAGTCTAGAGCAGTGGTTCCCAACAGGTGGTCCGCAGACTCCCAGGGGTCCGCGAGCTATGCCAGAGGGGTCCGCTAGATGCTATTAGAATCAAATTATATTAAACATATTTCGTATGATAACAGAATTTTTTGTTTTGGCCGCTCAATATTTTTTCAATAATGAATATGTCGATGTTTTTTCTAATTACCAAAAATAGAAATCGTATAAAAAGACTCTTAATTTGGCTTTTTTAAGTACGTGATACCGTAATATGACAAGGTACCAATCATGCTTGATGAAGGTGTCATCGAGAAAATTTTATTGGGAACCCCTGGTCTAGAGTGATTTGAAAAAGTATTATTTTTAGCTTTATGTTAGCCTGATGGTTCGCTAATTTGCAAACACACAGCCGCATGACCATAAGAAAACAAGTTGTGAGATCTGGCGATATTTTGCGGATGCTCGAACATGGAACACACTAACAGCGGAAGGTCGTTTGTACAAGTTTATGGGGTGAACGTATGATCTGTTAAAATTTTCAAGCTTGCTTCGATGCTTCATTGTAGGCCTCTGTGGGGTTTAAAATGCCACTAGCCTTTGCTTTCAGTAATTTGTGAGCTGACTATATCTTCGGAACCATCGACGTCACCTCACATTCTTTTAATTGACATATATTTCAACTGTTGTATAGTAAGATGAGTGGTTAAATCCACTCCGAACAGAGCGCCAATTTCATGTAGAAGTCTCACGAAAAAACGAACTGGTAAGAAAAGCAAATTGATTGGAAGAATCTTGTACTCATGGGGAACTTACGGGCAACCATGTTCAATCGGCGGAAAGCAGTCGGTGGATCTAGAATACAAGTCACTTAGGAATTAAACACATACGAAGTGCAGGGAAGCTAAGGCGAAATGGCCCTCTAGCAATGTGGAACACTGTGCAGAGCTTTATGTAGAATCTGTCCACAGGCGTTTCTTGCGTTAGTATTATTGGTAGCTCGTATCTGCATTCCGTGTGTGTGTTATTACGTTTAGTGTAAAACAAGCGTCTCCAGTGACTCATAAGAAGTGCTGTGCAGAGTCTGTATAACTTTGTCAAACGCCCCGTGGTTGCCTCTGCTTGCGTTGTGTGCCCGACAGAGTTGACAGTCACCTGCTGCCTCTTCAGTTTGTCACCCTATGGAGGAGGGAAGTTGACCACAAACCGGCGACCAGCCTTCTGCTGCTCCTCTACCCTCAAACTCACCCCCTCCACACAGTTACACCCCCAGAACACAATTTAATTGTTAGTGCGGCTCTACGGCGATTAGACGTGGTACCCACATTTAATTCCAGTTCTTAACCCACTTCATTTTACATTAGACATTAATTCCATACCATTAGAACAGTTTTTAATGCTGTGCAATTTTTCCACCCCCTGCAACATGTAACTTATTAATCCTAGAGAAAAAAATGAACAAGATCTTTTTGGTACGAAATTTAATCTAACTTAATATTACGGGGAAACATTGTTGGTAGAAGCCGTGGTATACCACTTATTCAAGAAAAACATAAAAAAGTGACCTTTATATGCCCCTACCCCCAAACTCACGCCCGCTGGCTAAAAGTTTAAATGTTGTTCATGACACTCCCTCCTGCCACGGTACAAAAATTTGCTATTACACGATTTTCTCCCGTATTTCACTTTTTTAGTCTTCGTTGACTGACGGCCGGGGTGGCCGAACGGTTCTACGCACTACAGTCTGGAACCGCGCGACCGCTACGGTCGCAGGTTCGAATCCTGCCTCGGGTATGGATGTGTGTGTTGTCCTTAGGTTAGTTAGGTTTAAGTAGTTCTAAGTTCTAGGGGACTGATGACCTCAGATATTAAGTCTCATAGTGCTCAGAGCCATTTTTTTCTTCGTTGACTGCGCTATTATTTCAAATACAGGTGACTATAAATTTTCAATTGCGCGTTCATGCTACGAATCGGGTAATTTTGGAACTAATTTCTGAAGTTCAAGTTAAGACTTAACTGTTGTTAGCTGCGACTACTCGATGAAAGACCCATATAAGACTAATACAATGGATTCAGAATCTCCGTTCCCACTACTATGTAGCACAACGCGGTTTCGGGACATACAAGATGTTTCACAGTTCATGTTACACACTTATAGAGGTTGCAGAGCGGACCTAGCAAATGGCTCTGAGCACTATGCGACTTAACTTCTGAGGTCATGAGTCGCCTAGAACTTAGAACTAATTAAACCTAACTAACTTAAGGACATCACACACATCCATGCCCGAGGCAGGATTCGAACCTGCGACCGTAGCGGTCGCTCGGCTCCAGACTGTAGCGCCTAGAACCGCACGGCCACTCCTGCCGGCGGGACTTAGCAGATCAAGTTTTATCTAGGGACCCATGTCCGGCAACGTCATCCATCGACAGTACAGAGCGTCGAAGTTACAGGCACCTGTGCCTATAAGTGTATGTACGTACAGGCTGACTCCGTTATGTCAAGTTTTCTAGGGTGACGAAGAAAGGTCCCTGTACCGAAAAAGAATGAGTCTAAAGTTATTAGCGAAAACCGATCTGATACCTCACAGTGGAACGTATGTACTGGTAGTACTGTTGTTGCTATGATTGCAGAGTAGGCAACTTCCAGCGGTGATAATATTGAGCCACGAGTGGCTCGTGTTCGCGCCATCTCTTATTTTACATGCTGTTTTTTTGTTTTGTTTTGTTTGACCATACTGCCACCTCGTTATGTTAGTTTCCATTTCTGTTGTCACTGAGTGGTTGCTTTGCCTCCCCGTGAGCGGCAGCAGCGGTGCTTATCAATATAAGCCCTGGCGTATTATCTTCGCTGACTGCTATTACTTCGTTAGTTGCCGTGTGTTCGGAGTTAGTTTGGATATGCCAGTGAGCTGGGAGGCGCTAGTAGGGCAGTTTGGACGTGGCAGTGTTTGACTTAGGACGGAGCAGAAGTTCAGTTGGGGCGCGGCTGCAGTGAGGTCCGGACAGCCGTGACTCGCCCGACGATTGCCGATACGTATCACTTGACTGCGGACCGCCTTGGTTGGTCGTCGGTCGGTCGTCTTGTCGGACGACGTGTATGTTGGCCGGCGATCGCTTATTGGTTGCCTGCGTGTGCCGACTCTTTATTCGTCCTTGTTATTGCACAGTCGCTGCCTGCTGTCTCCGTGCTGATGTGTGGCAGTCGGTCGGTTGGAGTGGAGCAGCGAGGAAATCACCACGAGGCGTTGTTTGGCCGGGCCCGCTGTGGGTCTCTACGCAGTGTCGGAATGTGTGGGGCTGTTCCCATTGCTACGAGGTCCGTGGTTCACCGACCCTGGACACGAAAGTTGAGTTTGGATTTAATTTACCAGCAAGTCAAGAGTGTTCACATTGTGCCGGTTGGTTCTCGTTGGAACATTCCCGCGAGCAACAACGTGTGTGTTCGAGTTGGCGAAGGTTCAGCCACCGCCAGGTGGAGTCTAACTGTATTTGGTTATTTGCAATTGAAGTGCACCAGCGGGATTTTCTACCTTGAGGCCGTTAACGTTCCTGTTACCTACTCTGGCCGTTGACGTAAATTTAGGCAGTGTCCTTTCCTCACTGTGTTGTCGCTGTCCAGCATGGTGTGTAGGTCGACAGCTTAATGTATGCTTAGTTGTGGGCGTCCATGCCTTTTACGTTTGCATTGAACTCCCGGTTGTATGCTGGTCGAGTGGAGCCCAAGTTACCTTGTCGGTGGGTCCATTGACTTTCTGTTGGTTGGGTTGTCGTCGGATCGAGAATGGTTGGGCCGACTGCCTGTCTCACCTAAGAGAATGTTAGTATTTCAAGTGCTGGCCGACTCCTGACACTTCTGAGCGCCGTTAGCTGCACTGCCTTTTCTTATTTTCTGTTGTTTGTATTTGTATGGCTCATAGCCGATGGATTTGAATTAAAGTTGAATTGTTTTTAGTGGTGTTTCAAGTCATGGGCCTTCAGCCAAATTATAGAACTTACTTGAGTCCTTCTGCCTTCTAAGTATTCCTTTTTGGGGTCTGAACTCTGAATTAATGGCTTTTATCCTTTTTTTTAATTAAAGTAGTTGTGCCCATAAGGTATAAGATGGTGTGGCGTATTCAGCTGATAACTAAGCTGAAGAATTGGTACTGTAAGGTTTGGTCAAATAAATAAAGTTAAATGTGTTCGAGTGTAATTGATAGCCGCTCATTTTGGCCTCTTTCCACAATTCCAACTACCTCTCCTGACCTGCGGATTTAGCGGGGCGTCTCAAATATGTACCAAATAAAGAAAAAAAAATGTCCTTTCAACATGGCCTCTAATATGCATACCTGAGAAGCTCTGAGCACTGGCTCATCTTCAACATGAAACATCTTTACTGAACAAGTGATCATACCTCTTAAGATATGTAGTTTAGAGCCAATGTTTGCTGGATATTTTTTCTTCTTTTGGTCCATACTACCACCTGTCAAAGTGGACTACAGTAAAATCTTAGCAATAACAATACATGTAAGCCACTATCAGAGGTATTCGACTCATTCGTTCAGCGATATGTTCATCTTTCTCCATCGTCGTAGAAAGTTTGTAACGTCATCAAGGTATCGCCCTGTATATACAGTACATACTTTTAGAGGCGCTGGCGCCTGTAACATTGACGCTATGTAGAATCGCTGGATTACGTTTCGGGATATGGGTTCCTGTGTAAAACTTCATCCATTAAGTCCCCCCTACAGTCTCTAAATATTTAACATGAACTGTGAAACACACTGTATGTGCTGTCTTGAGGTGTTTTGTAAACCCTAGTCGCCAGTTTTGTATAGGCTTCGTCGCTATTGCTGTGGAGGCCGAGCTGCCACTGTTGTTACGGTAGGCAGAGTTCTTGAAACGGCTTCTGACGCAGTAGACCACTAAGACTTTCACACAGCTATGCCAAAGGGTCAGGTAACAATAGGAAAACGAAGGTCCTACAACACTCCAACAAATTAGTTACAAAGTCACACAAATGAGTTAAAAAGGTTTACTTATCTTCGTGACTTGCTGAATGTATAAGTCTGCAACACTGCTTGCAATTAACACAAAAAAGGCCCTCAATGTCTAAGTGAAAATAATCGTAGGACAACTTCACAGTACATGATGTTATTGTTTCTCCACTCCGAAGACTGGTTTGATGCAGTTCTCAATGCTACTCCATCCCGTGCAAGCCTCTTCATCTCAGAGTAACTACTGCAACCTAGATCCCTCTGAATCTGCTTACTGTATTCATCTCTTGATCCCCCTCTACGATTTTTAGCCCACATGCTTCCCTCCAGTACTAAATTGGTGATTCCTTGATGACTCAGAATGTGTCCTACCAACAGACGCCTTCTTTTGGCCAGGTTGTACCACAAATTTCTTTTCTCCCCAATTCCATGCAGTACCTCCTCATCAGTTACGTGATCTACCCATCATCTGTAGCACCACATTTCAAAAGCTTCTCTCCTTGTCTAAACTATTTATTGTCCATATCTCACTTCCATACATGGCTGCACTTCATACAAATACCTTCTGAAAGGACTTTCTGACCCTTCAATCCATACGTGAAGTTAACAAATTTCTCTTCTTCAGTAAATCATTTCTTGCCATTGCCAGTCTGCATTTCATATCTTCCCTACTTCAACGATCATCAGTTATTTTGCTTCCCAAATAACGAAACTCACGTATTACTTTAAGTGTCTCATTTTCTAATCTAATTTCCTCAGCATCACCTGATTGAATTCGACTACATTCCATTGTCATCGTTTTGCTTATGTTGATGTTCATCTTATATCCTCCTTTCAAGATACTGACCATTCCGTTCAACTGTTCTTCCAAGTCGTATGCTCTCTCTGCCAAAGCTGCAATGTCATCGGCAAACCTCAAAGTTTCTATTTCTTCTCCTGGACTTTAATTCCTATTCCAAATTTTACTTTTGTTTCCTTTACTGCTTGCTCAGTATACAGATTGAATAACATCGGGGATAGGCTACAATCCTGTCTCACTCCCTTCTCGACTCATAACTGCCCTCTAGTTTCTGTACAAACTGTAAATAGTTTCTTGCTCCATGTATTTTACCCCCGCCCATTTAGAATTTGAAGGAGAGTTTTCCAGTCAACATTGTCAAAAGCTTTCTTTCAGTCTACAAATGCTATAAACGTTTGCCTTTCCTTAACCTATGTTCTATGAGAAGTCTTATGGTCAGTATTGCCTCACATGTTCCTACAGTTCTCCGGAATCCAAACTTATTTTCCACGAGGTCGGCTTCTACGAGTTTTTCTATTATTCTGTAAATGATTTGTGTTAGTACTTTGCAGCTGTGACTTATTAAACTGATAGGTCAGTAACTTTCACACCTGTCAGCACCTGAGTTCTTCGGAAATGGGATTAATATATTCTTCTTGGAGTCTGAGGGTATTTCTCCTGTTTCGTAAATCTTGGCCACCAGATGGAAGAGTTTTGTGATGGCTGGCTCTCCCAAGGTTATCGGTAACTCTAACGGAATGTTGTCTACTTCCGGGGCCTTGTTTCGATTTAGCTCTTTCAGGGCTTTGTCAGATTATTCACGCAGTATCATATCTCCTTCATCATCCTCTTCGTCTTCTTCCATTTCCATGATATTGCCCTTAAGTTCATCTCAGTTGTATAGACCCTTTATATAGTCCTTCCACCTTTGTGCTTTCCCTTCTTTGCTTAGGACTAGTTTTCCATCTCAGCTCTTGATATTCATAGAGGTGTTTGTCTTTTCTCCGAAGGTTTAACTTTCCTGTAGGCACATCTTACCCCTAGTGATATATGCTTCTAGGTCCTTACATTTGTCCTCTAGCCATTCCCGCTTAGCGATTTTGCACACCCTGTCAATCTCATTTTTAGATGTATGTATTCCTTTTGCCTGCTTCATTATTGCATGTTCATATTTTCTCTTTTCATCGATTAAATTCAATCTCTCTTCTGTTACCCACGGATTTCTACTAGCTCTCGTCTTTTTACCTCCTTGATTCTCTGCTGCATTCACTATTTCATCTCTCAAATGCACCTATTCTTCTTCTGTTTTCGTTTCCCCTGTTCTTGTCAGTCGTTCCCTAATGCTTCCCCTGAAACCCTCTGCAACGTCTGGTTCTTTCAGTTTATCCAAGTCCCCCACAGTAGCAAATGCAATTTACAGCAACCGTCTGTTCACTTCTAAGAGTCCCCTAAACGACGTTCCCTGTCTAAGTCAGCCCTAGACGAGGCTCTTTAACAAATAGTTCAAATGGCTCTGAGCACTATGGGACTTAACATCTGTTGTCATCAGTCCCCTAGAACTTAGAACTACTTGAACCTAACTAACCCAAGGAAATCACACACATCCATGCCCGAGGCAGGATTCGAACCTGCGACCGTAACAGTCGCGCGGTTCCGGACTGAGCGCCTAGAACCGCTAGACCACCGCGGCCGGCGAGGCTCTTTAACAAAGTGGTCAAGAGCTGCTCTTCTATCTTCCGAGTAGGCTTCTGTCCGTTGTCGTCCAGTCATTGGCGGATTGTACTCGGCCGGCAATTGGCCGAGCCGAAATCGATATCTTCATCCTTAGCGCCGTCAGTGGCGCTGTTGGAACCCCCCAAAGTAGCGAGTCTCTAGGGCTTTGGCACCAGCTGGCATCTTTGAGCCTGTGGTGCTTTTTCACTAGCTGTGTCTTATTCGGACGACACAGCAAGGGTCATGTTAAAATTTGAGTTCACGAAGGAGGCATAACTACTGTAACCTTAGCTAACTATCCTTTTTGAACCCACATTTTAATATGTAGTTGAAGATGCGACGTATGTCCTGAAACCGGATAGTGCTTTCTTTTTAGAAAATAGAATATTTTTTACAACTTTAGCGGATTTTGTCATTGATAGTTATTCAAAATGTGGGTCAGTTTACACTTTTGCTGGTTCGCTTTCTTGCTCTTCTGTGCTGATTGTTGCTAGTCGAAACAATCATGAAAGTAATTCAGTTTAGTGAAAATAGCTCGATAGATTAATCAGTCCTTACTTGCTTACTTACTTTAGGGAAACTGTCTCAGAAGACACTTACCCTGTATGCCAGGCTGTAGCAAGTCCTGACAGATTCCATCTCTGTACCTTCTCTTTCGACTTCCTAGTGATATTCGTCTGCGAGGAGTAAAAGCCATGTATTTCAAAGGCCATCGGTGTTTATCCAAGCTGCCCTGCCCGTAGAAGCCGTTTGGTTCCCAATTCTCATCAGTCTCATCAGTCTCATGTTATTTTATCTAAATCGAAGGGCGAAATAAAACAAACGCCTTGAACTCATTAAGGTCATTTCATGTTGAATTGTAAATTATCTGCACGTATAGATACTATCTTGTATATGTATGGCAGATATATTGTTTGCTTGTGTTTTAATACATATAACTTTTCTGAACCAATATGTGTGTAAACGAAGAGTGGAACTACTGACAGGGCTCCGATTAGTCGTTGCCAGCAAACTTAATTTTTCTTTTCTACTTTTTGGGTAAGTATGTAATTAAAATATTGTGTATGTGCTTACAAATGGGTGTTTGGAATTGTCGAGAGAAATTAAGTTGTGCGTTCCCCCAAAATTTAAATATTTAATCTCGTGTGCCATATTGGTTGGTAGTATTGTTGACTGCTTTAGCCTACAATAAGATGGGGTTAGTGAACTGTGTATCCTTGTGCTGTAAATGTTAGCTAATTAGGATTTGCTAGCAGTAGCTACGCTCATAGTAAACAGATTTGAATACGGGGACGTGGGCGTAAGTAATTTATTACGAGTTTGGTGAAGTCAGATCTACATCTACATCCACATCCATACTCCGCAAGCCACCTGACGGTGTGTGGCGAAGGGTACCTTGAGTACCTCTATCTGTTGTCCCTTCTATTCCAGTCTCGTATTGTTCGTGGAAAGGAGGATTGTCGGTATACCTCTGTGTGGGCTCTAATCTTTCTGATTTTATCCTCCTGGTCTCTTCGCGAGATATACGTAGGAGGGAGCAATGTAGTGCTTGACACCTCGGTGAAGGTATTTTCTCGAAACTTCAAAAAAAGCCCGTTCCGAGCTACTGAGCGTCTCTCCTGCAGAGTCTTCCACTGGAGTTTATCATCTCCATAACGCTTTCGCGATTACTAAATGATCCTGTAACGTTCAAATGGCTCTAAGCACTATGGGACTTAACAGCTGAGGTCATCAGTCCCCTAGAACTTAGAACTACTTAAACGTAACTAACGTAAGGACATCACACACATCCATGCCCGAGGCAGGATGCGAACCTGCGACCGTAGCGGTCGCACGGTTCCGGACTGAAGCGCCTAGAACCGCTCGTCCACAACGGCCGACCGATCCTGTAACGAAGCGCGCTGCTCTCCGTTGGATCTTCTCTCTCTCTTGTATCAACCCTATCTGGTATGGATCCCACACTGCTCAGCAGTATTCAAGCAGTGGGCGAACAAGCGTACTGTAACCTACTTCCTTTGTTTTCGGATTGCATTTCCTCAGGATTCTTCCAATGAATCTGTCTGGCATCTGCTTTACCGACGATCAACTTCAAATGATCATTCCATTTTAAATCACTCCTAATGCGTACTCCCAGATAATTCCATAAATTAACTGCTTCCAGTTGCTGACCTGCTATATTGTAGCTAAATGATAAGGGATCTTACTTTCCATGTGTTCGCAGTACATTACACTTGTCTACATTGAGATTCAATTGCCACTCCCTGCACCATGCATCAATTCGCTGCAGATCCTCCTTCATTTCAGTACAATTTTCCATTGTTACAACCTCTCGATATACCACAGCATCTTCCGCAAAAAGCCTCAGTGAACTTGCGATGACATCCACTAGGTCATTTATGTACATTGTGAATAGCGACGGTCCTACGACAGTCCCCTGCGGCACACCTGAAATCACTCTTACTTCGGAAGACATCTCTCCTTTGAGAATGACATGCTGCGTTCTGTTACCTAAGAACTCTTCAATCCAATCACACAATTGGTCTGATAGTCCATGTGCTCTTACTTTGTTCATTAAACGACTGTGGGGAACTGTATCGAACGCCTTGCGGAAGTCAAGAAACACGGCATCTACCTGGGAACCCGTATCTATGGCCCTCTGAGTCTCGTGGACGAATAGCGCGAGCTGGGTTTCACACGATCGTCTGTTTCGAAACCCATGCTGATTCCTACAGAGTAGATTTCTAGTCTCAAGAAAAGTCATTATACTCTAACATAATACGTGTTCCAAAATTCTACAACTGATCTACGTTAGAGATATAGGTCTATAGTTCTGCACATCTGCTCGACGTCCCTTCTTGAAAACGGGGATGACCTGTGCCTTTTTCCAATCCTTTGGAACGCTACGCTCTTCTAGTGACCTACGGTACACCGCTGCAAGAAGGGGGGCAAGTTCCTTCACGTACTCTGTGTAAAACCGAACTGGTATCCCATCAGGTCCAGCGGCCTTTCCTCTTTTGAGCGATTTTAATTGTTTGTCTATCCCTCTGTCATCTATTTCGATATCTACCATTTTGTCATCTGTGCGACAATCCAGAGAAGGAACTACAGTGCAGTCTTCCTCTGTGAAACAGCTTTGGAAAAAGACCTTTAGTATTTCGGCCTTTAGTCTGTCATCCTCTGTTTCAGTACCATTTTGGTCACAGATCGTCGTGATGATTCCCAACATTTTCGGAACACCATAATGAGTGGACTACTTTTAAAAAAAGAAGAGTCAATCCGGAGACAGTTGTCCACATCGAACGTGCGGGGAGCAGCAGCAGTTCCTCGTTCCTGAACACCTGGTTCCAGTGAGCTAACTAGATATTCCGCTCAGTGTCTAATCCTGGGATAGAAATTAGACTTTTATATACATATAGACTGAATCAGTGACAATTTTTACGAAAACTAGAAATTGAATCCGGATCTTCTGATTATTAGGCAAGTGCGCTAGCCACTAAACGACCTTGATACAGCGGTTAACACGACTGCATGGATTGCCTTGGCGCGGCTCCCTCCTCGTAGTAAATTCTCACTGCCACCACTGCCTTCTTTAAATTTCCCCTTACACATGAAGAGACTTGTTGCGGCTCTCCATATCCTGGATGAGCACCTCAGCATCGAATGTAAATGGAGGATCCAGCCTGAAACCCAGGTGCAGGTGTTTATACAAATGAAAGGACAATTTCAGCGACTTTTCTGGCTGTGTGAACCATCGTGCCAAGGTCGCTTAGTGGCTAGCACATCTGCCTAATAAGCAGGAGACCTGGGTTCAATTCCCAGCCTTGGCACAAATTTTCACTCACCGCTTCAGTCTATATACAGAAAATCGTATCTGTGTGAGACTAGAAAAGTCTCTGAAATGGTGTCATTTCATAAACACCATGCACCTGAGTTTCAGGTTGAATCCTCCATCTACGATGCTGAGGTGCTATTCCAGAATGTGGAGAGCCTCGGCAATTTTGTTCATGTGTAAGGGCGAATTTCAAGCAGAGCAGGGTGGCAGTGAGAATTTGCAACGAGGAGGCAGGATGCCAGCGTAATCTGTGCAGTTTGTGTGAACTGCTGTGCCAAGGTGATTTAGTAACCAGTACATCTGCCTAATAAGCAGGAGACCCAGATTCGATTCCGGATCGTGGTACAAATTTTCAGACTATATACATAAAATCATATCTGTAAGCGATTAGGAAATCCGGCCGCTGTGGCCGAGCGGTTCTAGGCACTTCAGTCCGGAACCGCATGGCTGCTACGGTCGCAGGTTCGAATCCTGCCTCGGGCATGGAGGTGTGTGATGTCATTAGGTTAGGTTTGAGTAGTTCTAAGTCTAGGGGACTGATTTATGACCTCAAATGTTAAGTCCCATAGTGCTTAGAGCCAAGTGAACCTTTTTTTGACTACAGTTACTATCATATTTTATTATCAATAGTTACGAGCGCAAGTACAAAATAATAAAAACTTAAGATGTGACTAATTTGTAGGTAAACTTTAAGGAAAAGTGAAGCTAAGGACAATTTACAGAACACCGTCTTTAGAGGGAACATAGAACACGTGGACAGCCGTTGTGTACACCAGTGTACATTATAGCACTGGTCTTTGGTGAACAAACGGTATATAGGACAGAAGAGGCAAGTATAGTTTAAATGTGCAGTTTTCCTCCATGGGCTCCTTTCCCAAAACATCTCTTATTTTGTTTATCTTAATGCCGCAATGTTCTGCGACCGATCGAAGGCTGAATACCTGTTGCGAGTTGTGCAATAATGTTTGCAAATGCTGTGAGCATGCGCAACCAGGTAACTATTTCTTCCACCGACTAAATACTACAGGAGAGTACTTTTATAGGTTCCGCCACTTGTCTGTATGTGCACTGAAGACCCTGTTGGACTGCCGTCGTTCTGCTGTTAGTATATTAATTAACGTCCTTTGCTCTTGGGCATAGGATCCCCGTACCTGGCTTCACCTCATTCGATAGCGATAAATCGGCGTGTGAGCCACATGCTTCTCTGTTTGGAATGGTACAGAAGTATACTAGGATAATGTATGCAGCTCCGTCCAACGAGATGAAGTGTAACCAGACTTCCGACAGAAAGACAGTTCATTGGTACCTAAAATCTGTTTCTCCTGATGTTAGGACTTGTAGTCGGAAACTCCGCGGCTCGTTCATATCAAACCTTTTTTTACTTTTAGAATCAACCTCATGCAAACAAGTGTCTAACACACCTCGAATCGACTTAAATATTTGTTTGTGACTTAATTTCTTATCTCAGCATACTGGGTTTAGACTCTGTTTAGGCCCCAAAAGACTTCACGCACTTCGTATGTAGCCAGTTGTGAATATACTGGTGTGTAAAACTTAAGGACGAAAGGAAGTTTCGCATTATGTGCCAGTGGAAAGGAGCACAGACAAGTAGAACCTTGGAACATACATAAAAAGAACTGCGAGAGACTAGTACAGAAGGAAAGAAATACGCAAGACACGAGCAGAAAAGGCAGTTTTATTCAAACAGAATAATTACACTGAAGTCGCCGCGTTTTATGCTGGCCCCCAGGACATTACAAACGATCATATTCGACAATGCTGGACGTATGCTCATATGGCAATAGGTGGGAACATTGTTCTTGCTACCCCCATGCGACTTTTCAGCATTCGGCTCTGACTTCATTCTTATGGATGACAATGTGCGGCGGCATCGAACAAGCACAAGTCGAAGAGCTCATGGAAGGAGATGTTCGGCAAATGGACTGTCCTGCCCGTTCCCCAGACTTAAATCCCGTCTAGCAGGTGTGGGATGACTTGGGCAGACGTATCGCAGCAGTCCATAATGCACAGACAACCATCTAGCAGTTGGCAATCACACTGGTAGAGGAATGAAACGCCCTACCACGAGAACTCATTACCAACATTGTTTCCAGCACGGGAACACGTTGCAGAGCATGCATTACTGTCCATGGTGATCACATCCTATTAAAAACCATATCTCGCCTTTTGTAATATCCGTGGGATCATTGTGAACTTCTGCTCGCCTCTTGCTTATTTCTTTGTTACCTTCTGTACTATACTGTAACTTTGTTTTGTTTCGCATGATGTTGCCGCCAGTTGATTTAATTTTGTTGTAATACTGTCCAGAGTTCGGCTTCAAGTAATTTTAAAGAACACAAACTTATTTATAGGTTAAAAGGCAACAGGCTGGTGCGAAATACAAATCCTTGTCGAAAAAGCATATCTGGTCATATATGCCAGATCTGCTATCAGTTAAAGTGAGAAAATGTCTAAAACGCCTAAATATACTGCAGACTTCCACCTTATAGCACACCTGCTAACCAATAAACACGTATGCGCCACACCTGTTATTGGTTAGCAGTTGCGTGCAACAGCTGTGCTACAAGGTCTGCAATATATTTAGGCGTGTTAGAGGTGTTCTCACTTTTACTACTGAGATCTGGCTTTTATGATCAGATATGGTTTTTCGACAAGGGCCTGTATTTCTTACCAGTCTGATGTCTTTTGACATATAAATATTTGTACTTGAAACTAGCCTAAGGTCGAAATCTGAACTGTATAACAATAAAATAAAAGTCATTACTGTCAAATAACGACAGCATCTTTCAACAAATTTCCATGTCTGTGGCTCCAGCCAAAATAAAAATTATCAATACAGTGTGGCAGTTCCTTCTGTGTGTGGTCCTAGCTTCGTCGAGCTGCACTACCAGGCAGTGACACACAATGCGAAAGTTACTTTCGTCCCTAATTTTTGAACACCACTGTAAGTCAAAATGCCGCATTTCGCCGGCCGGAGTGGCCGAGCGGTTCTAGGCGCTACAGTCTGGAACCGCGCGACCGCTGCGGTCGCAGGTTCGAATCCTGTCTCGGGCATGGATGTATGTGGTGTCCTTAGATTAGTTAGGTTTAAGTAGTTCTAACTCTCGGGGACTGATGACCTCAGAAGTTAAGTCCCCATAGTGCTTAGAGCCATTTGAACCTTTTTTTTTTTTTGCCGCATTTCACAAGTGATGTGGCGGTGTAGTATGCCCAGTTTTGACAACCTGCGCCACAGTTCTGTTTGTCCTGCAGCCGCTCGCCTGCCTCGCTCCACGTCGAGTAGCCTGCCCCAGATTTTATGAAGTGGTATCGGCCACGGCAGGTATCTGGTGTACGGTGGAGAGAAGACGGAGCCCTGGGGAGCGCAGGTGTGGACAGCGCCAGCCCTGGCTGTACGCCAGCGGCCAGCTACCTGTTGCTGCCGCTGAGTTACAGCGCGCACTCTGCCCGCCAGGATTTGCACGCTCTCCCACGCAGCGCCGTGTTTCCCCCCATAAATCCCCGCTTTATTTATCTGGCTTTTACTCTCCACAGCCATGCAATAGAATTTAAATGCCACACAGCAGCCGTCTGTAGAAATAAATAAAAAAGGGGGAGAATCCTGAGTTATCGTATGGCTTTCTCTACTTCTAAGTACTGGTATTAACAGTATAGCAAGCCTAAAAACATAAATGTGTACTTATCACACATACTGCTTGTGCATGTATTTTCTAAAGCCTATCGAGTTTTTTGGCTGCCGTTTTCACAAGTGCAAGCAGTATACGACCAAGTTTTAATAAAATCTGCACCACGAGAATTATCAGACGTTCTTGCTTCACAACTTTCAACTAATACTTTGTTGGAAATTTTACATTAATTTAGTAATATGTTCTCGGTTATCGTTTGAATTAGAGTAATTTCTTATGACAACCTCTTCATCTCAGAGTGCAACTTGCAACGTACATCCTCTGTTATTTGCTGGATGTATTTCGATCTCTCCCTTCCTCTACAGCGTTTACCTTCGACAACTCCCTCTATTACCATAGCAGTTATTACCTGATGTCTTAACACATGTCCTACCATCCTGTCGCGCCTTCTTATCAGTGCAATGAATATGTTAGTTTCTTCGCTGATTCCATGGAGAACCTCCTCATGCGTTATCTTCTGAGTCCACCTAGTTTTCAACATCCTTTTGCATCACAACATCTGTTGTGCTTCGATTGTTTACCTTTTCCGGTTTTCCCACACACCATTTTTCTCTGCCGTACAATGCTTTCTCAAAAACGTACATTTTCGAGAGTTTCTTCATCAAATTAACGCCAGTGTTTGATCAGTTAGATTTCTTTTCGCCACAAAACCGTCTTTTTCTGTGCTGGTTTGCTTTTTATGTCCTCCTCGCTTCTTCGGTAATGCAGTATTTTCCTTCCAAGGTAGCTGATTATCATCACTTTGTCTACTGTGTGGTCACCAATTTTGATGTTAATTTTATTAGTAATATCTTTTCTGTTACTCCTACTCATTTTAGTCTTTCTGCAGATTACTCTGACCATATTGTGTGCTTATTTCGTGCAATATGTCTTAATTCTTCCTCGCTTCCTCTGAGGATAGCAGTGTCATCGGCTAATCTTATCATTGCTTCTCTTTCACCCTAGATTATTATCCCACTATTAAACCTTATTTGTGTCGTGGCTTCTTCGATGTGTAGATTCAATACTAGGGGCGAAAGAAAGCATCTTTGAGCTACACAATTTATAATCAGAGCGCTTCGTTCTTTATTTTGTGGTCTTATGTTCGCTCTTGATTCTTGTACGTGTTGTATGAAACAAATCTGTCCTTATAACTTACTCCTATTATTCTCACAATGTATAACAAATTCCGACATTTTACAGTGTCTAATGCTTTTTCTTTATCGACAAATCCTAAGAACGTGTCTTGATTTTTTAAGGCCATACTCAACGTCACAAATACCTCACTGATAGCTTTACTTCCCCTTAAGAGAAACTGTCATCTAACTGCTCCTCGACTCCTTTTCCATTCGTCTGTATATTATTCTTGTCAACTACTTCGAAGTGTGGGACGTAAAACTGGTTGTGCCACGTTTTTCGCGTATTTGCCATTTCTATTTTCGGGATTAAGTGGATGATATTTTTTCGAAAGCCTATTGATATGCCTCCAGTCTTATGGCGGGAGACACGCCAAATTGTATGTTCTTTTGGTTGCCTATTTTAGAATTGTCTAAGGGATATTAGTTACTCCTTCTGCCTTATTTGACTTCAAGTTTTTCCAAAGGTCTTTTAAATTCTGACTCTAATATTGGGTCTCCTATCTCTCCCATATCGACTCCCACTTCTTTTTGAAGCCGTTATAAAATTTTTTCAGCTCATTGACGCCTTCAGGGTACTCTTCCAACCTATCCGCTCTGTCCTCTCCGCTTAACAGTGTAATTCCCTTTGCATTCTTGATATTGACGCCTTTGTTTTAATTTCACTGAATGTTATTTTGACTTTTTAATATGCTGCATCACTCCTTCCGGTTACATTTTCTTTCTCGACTTCGTCTTTGTCCTGCAGCTATTTCGCCTTAGTTTTCCTGCACTCCCTACTTCTTTCATTCCTGAGTAACATATGTTTCCCGTCAACGGTCGCAGGTTCGAATCCTGCCTCGGGCATGGATGCGTGTGATGTCCATAGGTTATTTAGGTTTAAGTAGTTGTAAGTTCTAGGGGACTGATGACCTCAGATGTTAAGTCCCATAGTGCTCAGAGCCATTTTCGTGTTTCCCGTCTTTCCCTGAACGTTGTTGTACTTCTTTCGTCGATAAATTGAAGAATTTCTTCTGTTTCCCGTAGTTTTTCGCAGTTGCCTTTCTTGCATCTAAGTTTGTCATTCCACCTTCTGTTATAACTTTTTTAAAAGATAACAATCCCTCTTCAGTCGAACTGCCTAATGTGTTATGCACTATCGCAGTACCTGCAGCACTGGGGAACTTCAAACACATTTCGGCATTCCTCGGTACTTCAGTGTCCCACTTCTTTTCAAGATGATTACTCCAGAGGATTCTCTTAAAACTTCAGTCTACTCTTCATTACTACTACATTCTCATCCGAGTCTGTCTGCTCCTGGGTAGGCCTTACAATACAATACCTAATTTCGGAAACAGTCTGAACATGACAATCTATCTGGAATAATCCGTGTATTCAGAACTTTTCCATGTATTTCTCCTCCTCTTGCGGTTCTTGAACAGTTTTTTCACTTTTACCAACTGCAACTCATTACAGAACTGAGTCTCCTCGTCTCTAATTCCTGCTACGATGTCGTTTCTGATGAGAGCAACCCTATTGTGGAACTATTCACAGTAGTTCACTGTCAACTCTACCTTCCTATTCATAATGAATCCTATATTCTACTGCGTCTGACCAGAAATCCTCTCAGTCTTTCCATTTCACTTCACTGATCCTTACTATGTCTACATGAAGCCTTTCCATTCCAGACTTTCTAACTTCCGTACCACATTGCAAGTTCTGATACTCCACGCTCCGAGTCTTAACATATTGAATGCTTGAATTTGTTACATACTCTTTTTCGTAGTTACGTTCTCCTTGGCAATCCCCTCTTGGAGATCTGAATACGACACTAATCTGAAACATATTGCCAACGGTGAGATCATCATGATACTTTCTCAATTACGGGCAACAAGTCATGTGGATACACGTCTGCTGTTGATTGCTCATTCTACTGCTTTTTAAGGATAAATACGCTCCCCAAGGGCAAGATGTTGCCTTGAAACACTGTCCTATCCTCCATCGTTTGATAAGGTCATTGGCAGAACAAGAATGACTATACCGGAAATCCACAGACGCCACTGATAACGATTTCACCCCGTGTTGGGTCTTTCTGCTTTCTGCCTGTTCAGGACACATTTTGCAATTTATTTTAAAACTAATTTCCTAATGAGCTAGAGACTTGAATTTTTAAATATAGCTCAGAACTGGATGTCAATGCAACATTAACTCACTTTCTTGTCTGGTGTATGTCGGGGGGGGGGGGGGGGGGCGGTACTTCGTGTACCACCACTATTCCCCCCTTCTCCTGATCCAGTCGCAAATGGTTTACAGAAAGAGCGATTTCTGGTTACCCCCCTATATGACCTGAAATTTACCTAATTTTTAGTTTCGCGATATTGTCGAGAGATATCCGTAGGAATAGGGAATATGCACTACTGGTCATTAAAATTGCTACACCAAGATGATATGCAGATGATAAACGGGTATTCATTGGACAAATATATTATACTAGAACTGACATGTGATTACATTTTCACGCAATTTTGTTGCATAGATCCTGAGAAACCAGTACCCAGAACAATCACATCTGACCGTAATAACGGGCTTGATACGCCTGGGCATTGAGTCAAACAGAGTTTGGATGGCGTGTACAGGTACAGCTGCCCATGCAGCTTCAACACGATACCACAGTTTATCAAGAATAGTGACTGGCCTATTGTGACGAGCCAGTTGCTCGGCCACCATTGACCAGACGTTTTCAGTTGGTGAGAGATCTGGAGAATGTGCTGGCCGGGGCAACAATCTAACACTTTTTGTACCCAGAAAGGCCCGTACAGGACCTGCAACATGCGTTGTGTATTATCCTGCTGAAATGTAGGGTTTCGCAGGGATCGAATGAAGGGTAGAGCCACGGGTCGTAACACATCTAAAATGTAACGTCCACTGTTCAAAGTGCTGTCAATGCTAACAAGAGGTGACCGAGACGTGTAAACAATGGCACCACATACCATCTCGCTGGGTGATACGTCAGTATGGCGATGACGAATAAACTCTTCCAATGTGCGTTCACCGCGATGTCGCCAAACAGGAATGCGACCATCATGATGCTGTAAACAGAACCTGGATTCATTCGAAAAAATGACGTTTTGCCATTCGTGCACCCAGGTTCGTCGCTGAGTACACCATCGCAGGCGCTCCTGCCTGTGATGCAGCGTCAAGGGTAACCGCAGCCATGGTCTCCAAGCTGATAGTCCATGCTTCTGCAAAAGTCGTCTAACTGTTCTTGCAGATGGTTGTTGTCTTGCAAATGTCGCCATCTGTTGACTCAGAGATCGAGACGTGGCTGCACGATCCGTTACAGCAATGCGGATGCCTGTCATCTTGATTGCTAGCGATACGAGGCCGTTGGGATCCAGCACGGCCTTCCGTATTACCCTCCTGAACCCACCGATTCCATATTCTGCTAACAGGCACTGGATCTCGACTAACGCGAGCAGCAATGTCGCGATATGATGAACCGCAATCGCGATAGGCTACAATCCGACCTTTATCAAAGTCGGGAGCTTGATGGTACACATTTCTCCTACTTACATGAGGCATCACAACAACGTTTCACCAGGCAACGCCGGTCAACTGCAGTTTGTGTATGAGAAATCGGTTGGAAACTTTCCTCATGTCAGCACGTTGTAGGTGTCGCCACCGGCGCCAACCTTGTATGAATGCTCTGAAAAGCTAATCATTTGCATGTCACAGCATCTTCTTCCTGTCGGTTAAATTTCGCGTCTGTAGCACGTCATCTTCGTGTTGTAGCTATTTTAATGACCTGTAGTGTATTAAGCCAAGTTAAGAGAAACTGAAATTAACCTGAAATCACCCAATGTGTCTGTCGCAATCTCAATCTCATCAAAATGTTTGAAATCGACTGACAAATTTCATAGAAGAGATGAAAGAGCACAACATAATTATTAAAATAAAAATTACATTTGAATATATCACGTTTTTAAATCAGACTGATAAGTATAAAGTAATTTCGCCTTCCTGTACATATTCTTAACCACCATGCAAATGGTTCTGAAAATGTAAGATTGTGATGTTTCAATAGCTATGAAAATTCTTTTTAAATTTGAAACGGAAAACGCAGGGCACAAGCAATACGAAGCTGATGCATGACTAACTCACCTCCACACTCTTACGCTACTTAGTAATTTATGTATGAATAGTTTACCTCCTTGTGTCATTTACTGCATGCACCCCAGCCGGCTGCTGCAATCGAGCGGTTCCAGGCGCTTCAGTCAGGAACCGCGCTGCTGCTACGGTCGCAGGTTCGAATCCTGCCTCTGGCATGGATGTGTGTGATGTCCTTAGGCTAGTTAGGTTTAAGTAGTTCTAAGTCTAGGGGACTGATGACCTCAGGTGTTAAGTCCCGTAGTGGTTAGAGACATTTGAACCATTTGAATTTTGCATGCACCCCACGTTTGACATTTTAGGTCTTCCAAATATTTTAATAGACTTTAAAATTCAGTTATAAATTTTTAGGACTGTGTGTGTGGTTAGGAATCTGTATGGGGCTAGGAAAAATATTTTTTCTTTTTCGTCCGACTTAAAAATGCTGTGTACCAAAATTTTGTTTATTTAAAGAATTATTTATCCTAAAATTAAGCAATGTCTGAGTTCTAATTCAGGCCCAGAACGTTTTTATCACTAGTCACTACGCCTAAACCACCCTTCTGCCTGGTCGTATGTTGTCTTGTACGGTTACTTACGAAAGCATGGAGCACGGTGGCACAGTGGATCGGGAAGCACGTCGGTTCAAATCTCCACCTGGCTATCACTAATTGAGCTTTAGATGATTTTCCCAAATTAGCAACAACAAAGACCGGGATAGTACCTGTGATATCGTGGCCGGTTTCCAGCGTAGTTCTTCTCTAACCCGAGCATGTGCTTCACCTCTAATGTTCGCGTCATCGACGGGATGTTGAACCGAATGTGCCGTTTTGTAATGAAAGCTTTTGTACGGTAGTGTTGTCCTGTATTGGTAACTAAGGGAATGAAAAGAAGGCAGAGAAGAAAATCTAGTTTCGGCGCAAGTAATTTCTTCTTAAGAACATAACCTCCTGACACTAAGTTATGTGGCCAAGTTCACTAACTGCACCCTCGTGCAGTGGTCGTCGACTCTCAGGTAGCCGGGTGGATTCCTGTTGGTGGAAGAAATTTTCATCGTAAGTATTTGGCAAGTAAGAGAGTAAAAGGACGAATCAATAGAGAGGGATTACGAAGAATTCTTGAGGAAAGCTGTCAACGATGAACTTTATCCCGAAGGCTCAGATTGGGAAGGGGGGATGTGCTGAGATCGACTGTACTAGCTCACTTCGAACAACTTTTGTAATAAAGAAGGGGAGATAAGGATTACACAAACGATATTACCTGGAACTTTAATTGTAATGACCAAGCAGAAACACACATAGTTGTACAACTTACGCTTATATTTGAGCAGGGATCAAAAAAAGCGACTTAATTTCTGCATAACATTGTGAATAGGTATTTCTGAGTCATGTAGACTCATGACCACGCGTGTAAAGAGTGTGTCTCATTCCATAAACGGTAGGTAGTCATTGCACAGTGTGAAACCAAATGAGAAACCCGATATTGGTACGATAACATCGGAACGTTTCTAATTTTGTGTATCGTTGAGTAACATATTTGTCGTAGAAGTTAGTTGCGATTCTGTATGGTAGCCATCTTGAAATTTAATAGAAGAAATCCGTGAGAGAAACCAACACACGGAAGGAAACAAGGTTCAGCTGAAAAGAATTGTGCTCTACACAGTATTGGTTTAGAGACTTAATATCGTTATTGACTTAAATGTTTAGGAAATGTTACTATTTAATTTGTTGGATTCGTGTGTAACAATTAGAAATAGCTGTTGTGTTGTAGGCAGATAGCTTCCGTCGCTGCGGTGACTGAATGAGTTCTGCATGCCACGTGCCTAATGTGTCGGTATACGACGGTTATTCTAAAAATAAAGATCGTTTATATCTCTAGTCATTTTTAAAAACATAATTAAAAAACTGATTTTATATCATGTTTAGATTTTTTTTTCTACCTAGTCGTCATTCAAATTTAAATTTTTCGTATCGCTCCACGAACTTTTTTGTACCTTCTTTACAGGAAGATGATGCTAAATTGATGAATCAGTCACTAACATCCTCTCATTTCCACAATGTTTTCTGCTCCAAGAAACCTTGCATTTGGGAGAAATATCGTAATCGCTCGGGATCGAATCTGGGCTACAAGGCAGATGTTCAGAAACATCCCAAATGTTTTGTATACCGCCTGGAAGGCGGCGAGTGGATAGGGGCAGCAGCAGGAAAATTACGTTGGTACTGCAGTGAGTAAGATGGTTTACTGGTGCAAGAAAGAACACACAACTTTGTACAGATGCGAAGTCTTAGCCCGTCGTATGTAGAGCAAAGCTGAAGCGAAGTTTCCTGGCTGGCTGCACCTGATGAAATGGGCAGACTCTGTAGCGGAGCTCGTAGAGCTGCACAGCACCAGTTAGAGGGCGATGTCGTCGGTGTCTCGTGGTAATGCAAACCTTTGAAACTATGCCGTGGCATCGCTACTATCGATACCACAAAATGAACTGCCGAAACAGACCCTTCGACAGTGCAGCGGAGTGACGGAGAGCGTTATGGGGTGCGGAGGTACACAGCGCTGCCGAGCAGCAGTGTGCGCGGTCTCGCAGCGTGTAGACTGTACGACGGTGCAGTCAGCAGAGAGAGAAAAGAAACGACATCTCGGACCACCCGTGGGGATAGGAGTGGAGCGAGGGAACAAACCCCGCCTCTCTCCCATTGCTGGCAGACTACGTCCGTGTTCTGTGCCCCTGCGAGACCAGAACTGACAATGTTCATACGGATCGCCGATCCCTTCTGCTGTTGTGAGGGCCGTACTTGTACCCCGTCATGAACTTCTCATTTCAAAATAAGAAAAGATAACAACGAGAAAGAAACAACACAAAGCAAAGCGAAGTGCACAAATGCTGTCGGGAACGGTTACAGTGCAGCTGTTTGCTGAAGTTGGCAGTGTCCTAGTAGTTCAGGCTCTCTTTCATTGGTATGTTACGTAATCGTAGAACATCCTCATCCCAATCTAAAACTGCCACATTACAGTGTCCGTTTAAGAGCAGTTATTTGCGGAGGTCCAGTGTGGGCTGTTATTATTAAATGGTAGCAAAACTTGGTAGATATGTTGATGGGTTAATACAGAACCGACTTATTTTGGAAAAACATTAATTCCAATTTTGACCATCTGTACAAGTATGGCGCTGTACACTGTTTGAATCACAGTATGACATACACACCATCACTTGGCAAGCATCGGGCGTGGATGTGTGTGATGTCCTTAGGTTAGCTAGGTTTAACTAGTTCTAAGTTCTAGGGGACTGATGACATCAGAAGTAAAGTCCCATAGTGCTCAGAGCCATTTGAACTATTTGATCCGCAGCAACGGTCTGAGATTGCTCTCTGGTTTCTCGCACGGATCGAAGCTGATGACCTAATGCTGGGAAATATTATATGGAGTGACGAGGTACATTTTACACTACAGGGTGCGGCGAAATACACACAACTGTTGAATTTTGGGTTTATTAAACCACTCGTTTGCACGAAAAGCTTTAGAGTCGCCGTATGTGACCGTGTGGTGTGGATTCACAAGCACCTTTATTCTCGGTCCGTTCTTCTTCTTTGAAGAGAATATACCCAGAGTGTCCTTCAGGTGTCCCATGACATCAAGGAAGGAAGGAAGGAAGGAAGGTTGGGTTTAATGTCCCATCGACATTCAGATACTTAGAGACAAGGCGCAAGCTCGTGTTAGAGAAGGATAGGGAAAGAAATCGGCCATGCTCTTTAAAAGGAAACTTTCTGGCATTTGCCTCGAGCGATTTACGGAAATCACGGAAATCCTGAATCTGGATGGTCGGATGCGGGTTTGAACCATCGTACTCCCGAATGCGAATCCAGTATGCTAACCACTGCGCCACAGCGCTTGGTGCACAGTGACATCTGCATGTTATCGAAACCTCCTTGTAAAGCAAGTGATTCCTGCTTTGAAAGAGCGCAACTAGCTGGAAACCACTGTCTACATGCAAAATTGGGGCAACACCTCATGTCGTTCGCCCAGTGAAAGATTGCATGATGAAACCTTCCAAGAACGTCTTATCTCAAAAGGTTTTCAAGATGCATGGCCTGCAGGATCAGCAGGTCTGAATCCATGTGCCTTTTGGCGCTTACCAGGGACACGGTTGGTCTCTACCTGGTCGTAAGGCCAGTATACACTAACATGTTTCTCAGATTCCACTAGAACTGCTGCGAGAAACTGTTGATCACGTCGTTTTACGGATGCAGCATCTTGTTGACGTCTATAGTGCTGATACTGAAGAAATTGTGTAAAATCAACGTTATGCTTTTCTCATTTGTTTGACCTCTTTTGCCACGTCCCATTCCTAAGCCTTTATACATGGGAACATTTGTGTACGTCTTTCTTCCACTCGCAGTGCCATGTTTTGATATCGTGACCAAAATTAGAAGTAATTTTTTCCGGCGTAAATGGGTTCCTCATTAATGTATTAAGATCGCAAAATAGTATGGGCCATAAGCATTTTGCTGTTCAGATTTATTTGGCTCTCCTTAGTTTTGTTGGGGGTCGAGAATGATTGCTTTCCATTGACAGGGCTTTCTTTCAGAACCTCTTTGCTGTATAGTGCATAGAATACAGTGGCCAGAAGATGCACAGATGCCAAGGCACGCATGGGGAGAGCGGTAGTAGTGGCGGCTGCGGGCAGGCGCTGTGCGGGAAATGCCGAGTGCTGGAGGGGAAGTGCCATTGTAAACTGAAGCCCACACTCACATTCCTTGTAAATATTAAGCGGGGCCTCTTCGCACCCACACCTGCATGGTGACCACTCAAAAAGAATCTGTCAACTCTTCTTTGGTTAGTATCTGAAAAGAATTCCGCCGAAAATAAAACGATTTATTTTCGACTGGTTTGTTAACCATTTGTAACTTTCAGATAAGTGTTACAAATGGAGAATTTTGAGTAAAACCTACACATTTCTCTTGATGGCACGTAACAATTTGCTTCTTTTGCCAAAACTCAGCGGAGTTTGCACAGTCTCACCTCAGATGTTGTGCATACGCAATTGGGAGAGAATTCTGAAAAAGTTGTTTATTAAGTGAAGAACTGAAGAAAAGTAAGTTCAGCATCTATATGACAAAGCAAACCCTTCGTACAAAATGAACGTGTAATCACATCACTTACGTTGTTCCAAAACCCACAGCATTTCTCGCTTCACCAGCTATCGATGGCTCTTAAAAATTACATTCTTTCATCGGAAAAGACTGTATTTATTGGAATAACACGGCAGATAATGAAGTTTTGCGTAATAACCATATGGCAAAATACTCTTCTCTGTGTGATGTCACTTGCCAAAATCTCATTTCGATATCTGAAACCGTTTATGAAATAGGAATGTTGTGGATATTTCACTCTGGCCTTATGGCAGGCACGTTGCAATTGCAAATGAGTGCGCTATGTCAGATCAATCTTCTCGAGATGAGGGACAGGCAGAGAGACCTCCACCGAAGTCTGAAGATAAATTCAATATGTTAAATAAATTTTATCATCAGCAACATCTTATGTAATATGCACCAAACGCAAAATCATAGCGACGCCTGCTTTTAATTGCAAACATTTTTCAATTTCTCGTAGTCTCTTACTTCCACGTAAATTTCACAAAAACTATGGCCATGTACGAAATGGGGGTGCTGATCATAATGAACCTGCCATATGAAGCTACAAGTAAAAAGTTAAATTTTTCTACCGAAGAGTTTCAGTGAAATCCTTGGAGAAAGACTGCGTGGCGTGCGCGTCGATCCTGTCGTCGCCGGCAGGCCGAAAAATAGGCCTCACCTTCTGAACAATTGAATGGACTCGCCCAGCGCTTTGGACGGAAAGTGGTCACTACTCACAGGCCACCGCATCCTGCGCAATTTGTACCAGATCTCGTCATCCGTAACAATGTGGTTCAGAAACTCGAGTGAGAAAAGTAGGTGTAGCTCCCACTGCTGTGTTCATCCGTCGAGAGTAGAGGAACCCACATGGCACACACCTTTCTATAGACAAATCACCACCAACATTTTCATTGAGAAATTTCAGAGAGTCTCAGTTTCAGTCCATCAATAGTGAAACGTCTGTCCAGTTGAATTTTTCCCCAGTCATTGATTTCAGTCACAACTGAAGGTCGGCCTGATAGGTCCTCATCATTAATATTAGTCCGTCTTCCGTGAAACACGATGCATCACTTTCAAATTGAAGCTTCATTCATAATATTTCAGTAAACTTCAGCTATATGTCCGTAAATTTCAAGATGGTGGACTTGCTTTGCTTTGAGAAACCTTAATACAACAACTTCACCCATGACGGAGTCGTTAATTTTGTCACACGTTTCAAAACCGCACACAAACAGCAAACGGCCTGTCCTGCTCGCTTTAGTGTCACACTGGCGCCGAAGATTAAGCAGGTCTGTGATACAGGGGCTAGGGTCGAAGCGGACAAGAATGAGCAAATAGTTCTTTACCTGTAGAATGATGTAATTACACTACTGGCCATTAAAATTGCTACAACACGAAGATGACGTGCTACAGACGCGAAATTTAACCGACAGGATGAAGATGCTGTGACATGCAAATGATTAGCTTTTCAGTGCATTCACACAAGGTTGGCGCCGGTGGCGACACCTACAACGTGCTGACACGAGGAAACTTTTCAACCGATTTCTCATACACAAACAGCAGTTGACCGGCGTTGCCTGATAAAACGTTGTTGTGATGCCCCCGTATAAGGAGGAGAAATGCGTACCATAACGTTTCCGACTTTGATAAAGGTCGGATTGTAGCCTATCACGACTGCGGTTCATCGTATCGCGCTATTACTGCTCGCGTTGGTCAAATTCCAACGACAGTTAAGAGAATATGGAATCGGTGGGTTCAGGAGGGTAATACAGAACGCCATGCTGGATCCCAACGGCTTCGTATCACTAGCAGTCGAGATGAAAGGCACCTTATCCGCATAGCTGTAGCGGATCGTGCAGCCAAGTCTCCATCCCTGAGTCAACAGATGGGGACATTTGCAAGACAACAACCATCTGCACTAACAGTTCGACGACGTTTACAGCAGCATGGACTATCAGCTCTGAGACCATGGCTGCGGTTACCCTTGACGCTGCATCACAGAAAGGAGCGCCTGCGATGGTGTACTCAACGACGAACCTGGATGCACGAATGGCAAAACGTCATTTTTATTTCGGATGAATCCAGGTTCTGTTTACAGCATCATGGTCACATCCGTGTTTGGCGACATCGCGGTGAACGCACATTGGAAGCGTGTATTCGTCATCGCCGTACTGGCGTATCACCCGGAGTGATGGTATGGGATACCATTGGTTACACATCTCGGTCACCTCTTGTTCGCATTGACGGCGGTTTGAACAGTGGACGTTACATTTCAGATGTGTTACGAGCGTAGATGGAGACCAAGAGATGAATACAATAAGCAGATTCAGAAGGATGTAGGTTGCATTAAGTACTGGGAGATGAAGAAGCTTAAGCTTGCACAGGATAGAGTAGCATGGAGAGCTGCATCAACCCAGTCTCAGGACTGAAGACAGCAACAACAACGACCCGTGGCTCTTCACTTCATTCGATCCCTGCGAAACCCAAAATTTCAGGAGGATAATGCACGACCGCATGTTGCAGGTCCTGTATGGGCCTTTCTGGATACAGAAAATGTTCGGCTGCTACCCTGGCCAGCAAATTCTCCAGATATCTCACCAACTGAAAACGTCTGGTCAATGGTGACCTAGCAACTGGCTCGTCACAATACGCCAGCCACTACTCTCGATGAACTGTGGTATCGTGTTGAAACTGCATGGGCAGCTGTACCTTTACACGCCGTCCAAGCTCTGTTTGACTCAATGCCCAGGTGTGGTTGTTCTGGGTACTGGTTTCTCAGGAACTATGCACCGAAATTGCGTGAAAATGTAATCTCATGTCAGTTCTCGTGTAATATATCTGTCCAATGAATACCTGTTTATCATCTGCATTTCTTCTTGGTGTAGCAATTTTAATGGCCAGTAGTGTATCTTGTTTTATTAGTTACTGGCGTCAGAGTCGAACAAAAGACGGAAAAAACGCGCGATGCTCATTGTGGTTAATACTGGGTCAGACGGTGGATGCCCGACGTATGAGATACCTTACCACGACTGGCATTCAGGGACATGTTTTTTCACGTCATGTCGTGTCAAGCGTGCACCGTGTGAACCTTTATTCGGCGAATGTAGTGTCGTGGGCAGCAGCTGGTTGATGGCAAGGGATCACAGTCGACTGTTACAGATGGTAGCAAAAAGTAGACTGTCCGCACTGCAACAAAACAGTGTCCGTATCAGTGCTGAACAACAAAAAATCGTGACCAGTCTCAAGCATTACGTTTGTAAGTAGTATTTACAACATTCTGGGAATATTTATCAAAGAAGCCAAGCTTCCGAAACTCTGAAATCACCACACTATTCTTTTTAAAACAAAGAAACTTATGTCCATCACACTTCGGGCCTTGTGACATGGCACATTATCGTGCTGCAAAATGTCACTGCCGAAGGAAACATGATCGCTATGAAGGGGTGCATATGCTCTGCAACCAGCGTACGATACTCCTGGGACGTCATGGTGTCTTGCACGAGCTCCACTGGACCTGTGGATGCCCATGTGAATGTTACACATGCCACAATGGAGCCTCCACCAACTTGTCTCTGTCCTGCAGTACAGGTGTGAAGAATCTGTTCCCCTGGTAGACGACGGATTCAGGCCCTCTCATTGGCATGATGGAGAAGGTATCGGGATTCATCAGACCATGCAATGCTCTGCATTGCGCCAACGTCCAGTGCCGATGGATGCGAACCCATTTCAGTCGTAGTTGCGACGACGTGGTGTTAACATTTGCCAAGCGTGGGTCGTCGGCTGCAGAGGCCCATCGTTAGGAATATTCGGTGCACTATGTGTCCAGTTACACTTGTACCCTGTCCAGCATTAAAGTCTGACGTTAGTTCCGCCACTATTCGCCGCCTGTTTTACCAGTCTGCCCAGCCTACGACATCCGACATCTGTAGTGACAGGTGGCCGCCCAACCTCACATCGTCTGGACGTTGCTTCACCTTGGTTTCACCAGGTGTTGAAGACATTCATCAAAACACTTAACGAACATCCGACAAGTCGTGCAGTTTCCGAAATGCTCGTGCCGAGCCTCGCGTGCCTTCCCTATTCTACACACGGGCAGCACCCTCATTGATAGTACGTGCACCTGCGTGTGACTGGTTAGAGGAGATTCCTTGGCAGGTGACGCTGCTATCTCCTGGATGGTTTTATATCGATAGTAGATCGTTGCTCATAATGTTCTGGCTGATCAGTGTAGTTCTACTGAATTCGCTGCTCTTTTCATAAATTCGATATCGATTGCGACCAGTCGCTCTATTCCGAACAGACTGCTTCGGATAACGCTGAGTTTGTGCAATGAGTTTGTAACTCACAGCATGTCTTTCTTTCTGCCGTGCCCAGCCGGCCGCATCAGTGCTGCTATCGTGCTAGTGCATGGCTAGCAGGCGCGGTCGGTGGGATTTGTGGCCCAGCTAGCATCACCTGAACCTTCGATGGAGCGGCGTGAAACAGAAAGCCTATTACCTACTCCACTGTCAGCTGACGGAAGCGAGTGCCGCGGCCGCGAGGCAGTGTTGTTGGTTGGTTGATTTGGTGAATGGGAGTAAACAATGGGCTCACTGGTCCCAACGGATTAGGGAAGGATGGGGACTGAAGTCGGCTGTGCGATTTCATTGGAATCATCCCAGCATTTGCCTCAACCGATCTAGGGAAATCACGGAAAACCTAAATCAGGATGGCCGGAGACGGGTTAGAATCGTCGTCCTCTCGAATAGGAGTCCAGTGTGCGAACCACTGCGCCACTTCTCTCGGTGGGCAGCGTTCGGGAAGACTGCAACATTGCCAACGGCCAGCGCGGGACGCATCCCAGCTCGGGTGGTGGCCGTTGTTGCTGAGGAGGTACGGACAGCGCAGGAGGAAATGCAACGACATCATCGGTCTGCGCCAAAAACCATGGTACCTGCTGCTGACGTACCGAGTCGCTGGCCCAGTATTAGGGTGCTGGCCTGACTCGTCTCACGTCGACATAGAAGGCCGCCAACTGTTGCAGTGACCGCAGCTGCGTCTGTGTTGCTAGGAGATGGAGCAGTGACCGAAGAGTGGAAGTCGTCTGGAGCACGGCCAGGAACGCGAGGCCTCCTTCAAGATGGAGCGCCGAGGAGCTGTCTACGGGAAGTCGCTAACAGTCAGTGCATGGCGTGGCCCTGTTTTGACACAAACAACACGGTGGAATGGTTGGTGTCTTTGCTGGGACCAGAGAGTGGCGATTTCATTGGAGGCAGAGATAGGGGCTTTATCGTTTTTGGAAGAGCTCGACCTACGTTCTTTAGCGGCTGACGGTTGCATCGTAGTGTTCAACTCATTCAATGGAGTACAATGCAGAGTAAAAGTGGTGCATTAAGTGTATTTGTTAACAGACGTTCAGTGGCTGTAATGCGACGTGTTATTGTTGTGTGATAGGATTCTGGGCTTGCAAATGTGTTTTCTAAAGGCGAGAGCCATTTTCATTTTGTTGTTAATTACATGCCATATGCGTGATTGATTTGTGTGTTCTACTGTAAAGAAGGTGATCTTGTTGTATATGTTGTAATTTTGACTGATTTTGTTTACGCCATTTGTATAAGGGAGAGTGATCATTTATACGTTTTATTGTACAGGAGATTGTGGTGAGATATATGCGCAGTTGGTCATGTAGATAGTTAACAGTAGCTTGTCACAGAGAGTAGTTAGTGTGGGAGTGGCTGTAGACTAACGTTTAACTGCGTGCTATGAGTGTGATCTAAATTAAGTTTATGATTTGTCTTAGTGTCCTATGGTTAATATGTATTGTCTTCTCCCATCTGTGGCTGTGGGCCACCTATTTTAATTATTATTGTTGTTGCCCGAGTCTGTGTGCTGGAGCAAAGTTGATTTTAATTCCGTTTCATTGTGTTCAAGACGTCTTGTTATTCCCTTGTTTGAGCCCTCCTCTCTAACTATACTAGCTTAGCACCCGCTACTTCGCTCGCGTAGACGGCCTGCAGACACGTTTTGTTTTTATTTAATCGAATTTTTGTGCTGTTCACAAATAGCTACACCAATTAAGCTTGTCACGGTAAATAAGGCCATATAAGCATGATCTTTACCAAATGTTCTTGTGACCTAAAAGCGTTTTTTGTAGCTGGAGTCCAAATATTTTGTTAAACATGCCTTTTGCGTTCTTATGGCGGTATTTCCATAGCAGCTGTCACCCCCTAACAAATGTTTCTTTATATCTAACCGCGAAGTGCAATACAAATTTTCGTAAATTTAGCTTTAAATTCTTTTAAGGGGAGCAGGAGGTGCCTATGCTGCCCATGTTAAAATCACTAAATTTGAGGAACATTTATGAATAAACTACCAAATAGAAAAATTTGATTTTTTTTTACATATAGAGTGGTTTAGTATTGCAGTTATGACAGAGGGATTTTGGAGTATCTTTTCTAGTTTCCTTCCAATTATTTTTTTTATTAATGACCCAAATTTTTTTACAAATAATTGCTTTATAATTGAACTGAAATGAAACTACTGAACATATTGCCAAATGGCTGTGTTACAACGTAAGTTTGACCACTAGGAGTGCTGTATAAAAATTTCATCTCTCTGGCTTGAGTGGATTTTGAGAAAATGTTCCTTATATTCGAAAAATTCTAATTTATGGGAAATGGCTATCAAAGTTTCTCAATACATTCCTGCACTATAAGATGGATTATCAGGGTCTTCTTCTTCATCCTCCAAAAGCTTTCTCTCCTGTCTTATTTTCTGGCCTGTTGTTCCCTCATACTTCATATGCCTTTCTCTCTGCTCCTCTTATCCTTTCTCTGTCAATATTTATTAGTGCTCGTACAGTGTTCACCCCAGCTGTAAATCCTAATGCCTTCAGAACATCAGACTTCACACTGTTCCCTTGGTTGTAGGTTGCTATTGCATCATAAATGCAAAGTGCAGTGTTTTTATGCTTACAAATACCCTTTTAGGAATCACTTTCCAAATCAAATTGTTTACTCTCTCATTAGGATTCTGCATCTTTCCATGTAGACATTTGTGTAACAATTCTGGCTGTGCTAAAGTCATGAGAAATTGGTTTTATTGCATTTATCACAGCTGCTGGCAAACCATGTTTGTGATCATAGTCCTTTTTTCCATTATATTTGCACCAGGAATCTTTTGGGCACAGGCTGTGTTGAGGGTATTCATTGGAAGAGGCAGTATAAAGGAACAATGCCCACACTGCTTTTCACATATCACTAACATTACTAGTATTTTGCCTTATAGCATACCCATAGTATCTCTGTAGACGTTCAATCACCTCATCAGTAAGCCTGCCTCTCCCTCCTATTGTCTTTCCATCACTGAGCTTACTTGAACCCAAAGTTTGTTTGAGCCTTCGAAGCCGTGCACCCATACACTTTTGCACATGCCCAATGCATTCCAACTTTTCAACTGCAAATTCATTTCCATATGGTTTCAGTTCCTCTATAGTCTTGAAACCTTTGGAGTCACCATCCCCAAGGTGGTATTTGTACCTAACGTTGTATCTGGGAACTGAATGTTCAAAAATTTGTTTCACTCCATCCACTTCCATTGCTCCACTTGATCCACTAAAATTTGCCTCACAGGTTCCACTGTGCTCTCCTTTGATTTTATTTTTGCACCTACAATGTTTTGATAATATTGCAACATCTATCACTTTTGCACTATCACCATAAGTAGCAGTTACAACCCCATTCAGGGATTTATGACCCCTCTTTTGCCAGGAACCATCTAATGCCACTACCAAATCTGTAGAACCACCATTCATTTCTACAGATTCCTCCACTGCTTCCTTCATGGTTTTCAAAGCCACATCTTCAACAGAGGATCCTACCAGTTCACAGTAGTACCCAAATTTGCTTGGAGGTGATGGCAAGTTCATTATACCACAAAAGTTTACCAGCAGCAGACCCTTTTCCAATGGATCGAAGACCATACACAAGTCAAACATTCACATCAAACACTCTAGATCGTCCATTTTCACCAAAGAGACTGGCATGTGAATTGTAGAAAGTCACTTGATACTTGCAACATGCACAGATAATCTTCATCTCACAGGCTAAACCAAAGTGCTTTGTTATCTCTAGTCCCACTCCTACACTTGAACACATTTTGCACAGAACACTTTCTTTCGGCACAGAATATAATAATCCAATATTCAGTACTTCCTTAATATAATCACTGTCACTAACATTCACGAAATCTGTCACTTCCACCAGTCAGCTTCTTGCTAGATGTCACAGGGCTATGGCCGGCCATGTGTTGCTTAGCAGAAGAACGCACTGTTTCAGTAATTGTAGTATCGCAACTTGGTATTAGTGTTAATTTTCTTTTCCCTACGCTCTTGATCTTCTTATACACACGGTTACTAAAACGTGGCATCGTAACCAGAACAACGCTTTACACAAGAAGTATAATACTACCAACAACAGGCGCAACACTGAACTAATTGGAAACTGTAAACAGCAAAGAGACGATGTTCCGCGCTCTTAGCGCTTCATTTGTCACAGAAAACAATGTAGCCAACCCTTGCACACTCGCTGTATGCGTAACATAAGGCGCTGTATGCGTAACAGGCCGAGAAAATCCCAAGCAGTTCGCCAGGAAGTCACGAGAGGGTGTTACATGCATTCAGCGGCCGCCAATTTCCTCTGCAGGCGTGGGGGAAAATGGTAATAACTCCACTTCTAGGGCGAGTAGAACAATAATTCAAAGTTTACATTAAAGAGGAATGTTCGAATTAATTTTCGGTAGCAAAAAAAATCTTAATTTTTTGGATTTGACCACCTCCGGCTCCCCTTAATGTAACTAAATATTTTTTTAAAAATGTTCACCCCTGTTGCACTCCCTTAGCGGTTCAATTTCTAGAAATAATGAAACAAGTAGTTTATTTCGAACCGAGAAGTCAAATATCAGGTGTCATAGATGAAACCTTAAAAATACTTTAGTAGCTCTTTAGCAAATTTTTTCCCAGAAAAACTTTCAGCCACTATTTTACGCCCTGAGTGGTTGAATTTCCAGAAATGCTGAAACACATATTATTTAATTTTCTGTCTGAGAAAGCAAATACCGCTTTTCGTAGTTCTAACTTGAAAATTTCCTTAGTAGCCACATACCTGCACATAGCCTTTTAGCCCCTATTTCACCTCCTTCAGAGTGGAAATTCAGACAGTCCCTTGTTAAACGATGCCTATAATATAAGATCCACATCCTTTCTAAACTTAAAGTTTCTTTCCTTAATGGTTTGGGCTGGGCGATGTTGAACCAGTGAATCAGTTTGACCTTATTTCCAGACACCGTGGAACACGAAGTTTTTCATCTCTAACCGATAAGCCAAACACCAATGTCCAGAGCTTTAGCTTTAAAAATGCTTTTGTAATTAAGTATATTCATAAAACGTTTCATCCCATATTTCACCCTCTAAGGAGTTCAATTTCCAAAAACAAACATGTATCTTTTATTTGTTATCGAGAGGTTAGATACCCATGTTCATAGATTTAGCTTTAAAATACTTTAGTCGTTCTTTAATCAAGATGTATACTTTTTTTAAAAAAAGCTTTCACTCACTATTTCGCTCCATAGGTTTAAATTTCCAAAAATGTTGAAACACGTATTTCCTTATTTCTGACAGAAACCAAATACCAGTTTTCGTGGGTCTAGCTTTAAAACTGCCTGAACAGCGACATTTTTCAAAAACCCTCCATCCCCTATTTCACCCACTTAGGGTTGGAATATCGAAAAATTCCTTCTTAAACTACACCTACACGTATAAAATCCACAGCTTTTCCGTATTTCAAGTTTCTATCCTGAGCGGTTTGGACTGGGAGATGATGAGTCAGTTTTATATATAGAGATTGGGCTGCAAGTTAAATTCTCATTTTATTACCGTCAATATCCTTAATAGTTGCGACAATAGTCATTTCGTAGTGGTGACTGGTGTCGGACTATAACATCCGTTCGCAAAACATAGCCTTAGACGTAAGTGTAATCATATAATGTACATGTGATTAACCAAATAATTATGTTCAGTTAGAAAGTATTCACATTGTATGCTCACACAAAGATTATCATTATGTATCTAAGTACTAATGACTGGCAAGGAATAAGAACATCTGGTTATTCACATCTATACTTCTAAGGCCATGGTTTGACAACGGACGTGATGGTTCGAAACTAGTCACCACAAAGAAATGTTATCACAGTTATGAAGGATATTGAAAAAAAAAAGTATTAATACCCCCAAGTTGCTGGATTTACTCCCCATCAGTATGTTGGAACTTCATAAGTTCTGTTTCATTGTCACTGTTCTCTTGTCAAGAAGATTTTGTTTATAATAAATTCGTTGTTAAATTGAGCCCATGAATGAAGAGCTCCGAGCCTTAGATCCACTCCATCCTCTCCTACGCTACAAGTCCTTTCACTCACGTTTGTCGTTTCTAGCAATATCTAGTTTTAGCAACTGGCCAGACCAACCTGTAGCCTGAGGACAAAGGCCAGAGCGCTCACTTTCTCAGACAGCCAAGTGCTGCAGCGAGCAGGCGTCTTGTGCACCTTTTAATTTATTAGGAGAATAAAAGTTTTTTTAAATATTGTATGTTGACTCCCTATAATTGATTTGAGTGGAAATAAGGAGGGAAGGGTGGCGGGGGGAAGGGAGGTGGCAATGAGTCTTCTCGCACTATACACACCGAATTTGAAGTGTAGAAGCGCAGAAACCAGATACCTGCAAGTGAAATTGCACACAGATGAAAACTTCTTTCTTCGTAGTAGCCTAAATCCTACCTAATTGAAGTTGGTCCTGATGTTGCATAATTGACAATCCGGCCACTACTTAAAATTGGACATTATCTGTCATTTTCCATGTCGATCTGCTTCGTTATGTCTACTATATCTTCTTTATTAGCTTCCAACGTGTGCTTAATGTTTTCGTGTTTTTCATTTTGTTTGAAAAAGAACCCCCAGGTTTACTATCATCTATTGGAAGTCAGAACCACTTCTTATTCGTAGTGACATAATAGGTTTTCTGGAGGATGGTTTTCACCAACTAATCGTGGCACAGCCTGATATGGGAGCACTGCTCATCTCAGTTTAATACTTTTTGAGACAGACTTCTGAAGCAATTGATGAACTTAAGTAGAAGCAGGAGGTCAAAATAATGCGATTCTGATACTTAGTTTTACTTAAAACTCTGTTTTCATTATTAATTATTTTATTAATTAGAATATGGGTAAAGATACATCGGTAAGTCTTAATACTTTGCGTAGACCAAATCTAATTTCAGTTTCGCAGTTTACTGATTAAACTTAATCGTCTTATATACATCACCGTAACAATGTTTGAATTAATTTAGGCATCTTTCTAGTGATTGCTGCTTTTATATATTTTTTTAGCCCTTCCATTCTGTTTCAGCCTGGTTCAATTAATTTATTATAAACACGATTGGCACGCAAAAAGGAAAGATAATTTGTAAGACAACCCCAATGCTATCTAGGTCCACTGAATTAATTGTATAACTAGGCGCTTTGACAGCTACAGATGTTCGTCTATAACCAAGATGGCGCTGCATTATTTTTTCATAGCGTGAAGGTGGCAACACTGAAGAAGCGAGATAGTTGAGTGCTTCTTCCCTACTGTTGTTTTTATAAACAAACATTACGCAAAATTTTTATTTGTTCCATGAAGTTTCGGGAGTGCAGCCTGATGACGTCGACTTATCACCACAATATTTCGGCTGACAATCGTTCAGCCATCTTCGGGTGAGTGTTTCGCACTGGAGATTACCAGTACACATCGCTAACTTTGTACCAGAAAATAGTGTGGAGACGCATGTGCCGAGGCAGCCGCTACATGAGCACCTGCCTTCGAGTATGGCGCCCTTTTCGAATACTGCTCCATTTATGGATCGCAGACGCATACGTAATGTGATACTACATGCGCGCTCTCTGTTGGAATGCGGGCTCGCGGAGTTGAATGCATATATCACGTTAATAAAATTAACTGGCACTAGACGTGTACTTAGTCACAAAATATTTTCTTTCTTTATATATTAAAGAAATCGCGGAATTCCACGCGTTATCCAATTGAAATCTGCCGTCACGATTAATGAGACCCTCCCCCAAACCGGTTTCCACCGATTCCTTAATAATTGAACCCCAAAAAGATCTCTTTGAAGCCAATATTCCCGTGGCAGAATAATCCGTAGAATGTCCTGTGGAGATACAATATTTGGCTACGGCTGATTATTGGGCTGCAAAAGGGTAGTGTGGAGGTCATGTTCAGTATACTGTTTGCCATACTGGTAAGGTATTTGCAGATTCCAGCCCTCCGCAATCCCAGATCCTTTACTGAACAGAGAAGAGCACAATTCTTTGTAGGTGAGCAGAAGATTACTTGACGTAATGTTTCCTTAGGCTTCTGCCGCCTAATTTCGATGAAATATGGCCGACATGTTGGAGGAACGCCCTGGACTAAAGGCTGCGTCTCCTCTGTCTTGCGGGTGGTAACATTTCTTCCTCCTTAAAGCTATGCTCAGCTGACATGGAGAATATCCATTATATTTGAACACCGATTGTAGGTGTTCCAGCTCCTTTACAAGGCTGTCTGTCAGTCAATAGCTACCCGCTGTAACAATGTTCGAAGGACACCGACAGTTTATTACTTCTGGTGGTAGCTAGACCCGTGCAAATACAGGTTCGTAAGAGTGGGCTTCCTCTATACAGAAAGCCCCAATGAATTATGCATTTTCCGACTTACCAAGACGTCCAGAAAGGGGAGGCAGCCGCGAGGATGATCTAGTGGACGGAATTCAGATGCTGCAAAATACGTGACAGTTCTTCACTAAGGGACCACACTATAAAAGTATCATCCACATACAGCCAAAAGACTTCTGGTTCAAAATCAGCAGAATCAAGTGCCCTCTTCTAAAAGTTTTTCATGAAAACAGGCTGCTACCAGGTGAGAGATAAATGCTCATGGGAGTTAAAAAACACTTAAATCAACATAAGAAGCAGTCCATTCCCAACCCCGAGCAACAATTCACTACACGACAATTATATCCGCGGAAGTTGTTGATAAGGGAATGTACGTTATTAGTGTGGGCTCGTATCAACTCCATAACCAACAAACTATAGATACATCAAGTATTGTCTGATTTTCTTCGCCTAAAGCACCCAGCCGACAGCGACCTGCACCTTCAGAAAGACAATCCAGCACAACATCGCTCTTTAATTCTCTCAGAGCAGCTTCATTATCACTCAACAGATTTGTTATTGCTGAAGTTGCCGTTAGATCACCCGACCCCAATGCTTTTCACAACATTTGGGAAACTGTCGATTGAGAGGAGTGTGTCTCGTTCTAACTACCACCAATGTGTGTGGTTTCTTGATGGTACTTGATTAGTCAAGGATCAGGATAGCTCTGGAACAGTTTGCGTGTTTCTTGGAGTCCGCTTAATGACGCATCACCGACGCACATTGTGTCAGAAACCCGAAAAAGGGGCCATAAATACTAAAAAGTTCGCAGTTAGGAAGTTTCGAAATATGTTCGGTTTAAATATTTTTATTGAGCGAAATGAGAAATTTTTTGATGCAGGCTGTTCCAGAAGTCATGTTCTTAATTACGAACATTTGTTTCATTATTTAATCATTAATTAACAACTGGTTTTTGTTAATGCACTTCTTAACAGATGCAAGAAAACATGTAAAACGCGAGCGAAGAAAAGAAAAGTTCTGGATTCCACGACATTCCTCTTTTTTTCATTCTGTACTTAAGTATGTACTATTATCGTCACGAATCAGCCTTAAAATCCAGCTACTAGCCGCACCTCCAGCTTTGAGCCATTTTTAAGCGACAGTTGCAAATTACCATTAATTACACTGAAAAAATGTAGTTGAAAATGTTACTAAAATACGAATAAAACACATCCTCGTACGTGCACATCATCATACGATTGTTGTAGAAATAACACTGCTAATAAGCTGTTACAGAACAAAAATGTAATTACTAAATATAAAAATGTTTTAAACATACTTATAAAATAATTGTAATATTTCATGTTATAAGCCTTTCCTTGATAAATTATTATATTTTACTGTTCCGTATTTCTTCTTTGCGGACACCAAGGAAAGCGAGAAACTGTGTCCTCAGAAGTTGTTGCCCTCTTGGTATCAGTTGCCGAGGATCACGAGACATTAGATGCTCAGAATCACGTGGAGAATACAAATGACGGTGAGGGAGAAGATGAAGGAAATGAAGATTAATAACAATACTTAATTTCTGTTATCAGGAAAGTAATAGAGCCAATTTCGTAATAAAATTTAGGCATACCGTTAAAATTATCAATTTTCAACAAAACCACCTTTTGTCCCCTTCATTAATTTTTTTTCCAGATTATTTCCGCCATAGTAGGTCCACCACTTTGAATTTTTCATGTTGATATAAATTCGTTGTCAGAAGGATCAGAAACACCATTATACGCATCTTTGACAATACTGGAGCAGATTTTATAATTTTGGCCAGGTTTTCAGGATTCTGGCCCACTGTGCGACTGCTTCAGGACAAAGAAGATTGCTACACGTTACTAGGTAGGAGCACTTGATTCAGTTCCTCATGTCTAAAAATGGTTCAAATGGCTCTGAGCACTATGGGACTTAACTGCTGAGGTCATCAGTTCCCTAGAACTTAGAACAACTTAAACCTAACTAACCTAACTAACCTAAGGACAACAGCAAACAGTCAGCAGGCAAAGACTAAGCTAGATTTCTTTTTCGAAACAGATATTCAAACTGTTGTATACCACATGGTGAAATGTGGTGATAAACCGTTAGTGGAATGGAGAGTGTAATTATTCCCATGAAATGATATTCCAAGACAACAATGCGAAAATGAAGTATGTGTTCAAAAATACACATTAAAATTTCGCGTGATCTTAACAATTGGTCTTAACATTGCTATGCTTAAAGTGCACAGTGATTTGGAAAGGGTTCAGTGTTAACCGAGAGTTCCTATAAAAACCAAACATCTTAATCAGTCGATATCTTAATGCATTACTCAGGGAAGTGGGGTGGTCTTTCTCTCAGCTCTGAGCAAGTAAACTGACAATAATTGTTCTAAAAAGTTAGCTGTGCAGTGCTGCAGTCTTACCTCAAACTTCTGCTCTCCAGAAATAACATTATTCAAAATTTATATTCTCTTCGCTTTCCAATATATTCACGTCCATCTTATTCATCCTTGCTGTCCTTTACAATAAACGTTTCTTCATCTAACAGATAAAATCACAAGTCAACACAGCACTACTGAGTACATCCATCACCTGCCACAGTTCAACGAAGAATGTACCAGACTGCCCAGAGTCAAAGACTGTCGCACCACAAGACCAAAGATTATTTAACAGTGACATAACTTACACGCTGTCAGACGTGCACATCGATAAAAAAATTACAAAAATCAAAATGATATGTCCCCCTTACAGAAAAAAACCTAGATGTTGCAGCCACCGTTAAATATGTAGGTTGTACAATAGTTATCACGGTGATATCACGTATAAAGTTAGAACATGGAAACAAAATATTCCGCGAATCGATGTCGTGAAAACTAGAAAAGTGAGACCCGGACTCGTCCTATTACCCAGAAAAATAAAATTCGAGAATGTGAAGTAAAATACTTAAGAGTTGTATAAGGATGTACAAAACTAGAGCAAATAAAAGCTATAAACATTAGTAGAGAATTAAAAGTAAACCAATAAACGATGTAACAGATGAGTGTAGAGTTAAGCAGGACAGCTATATGGAAAGAGTGTCAGAATGGCAATTACCACTACAAGCCATAAAATACGCTGATCAGCCAGAACATTATGATCACGACTTACTATCTATATAAACCCGTCTAGGCGACAGCAGCGCAACCTGGCGAGGAATAACTGCTACTTAGACACACACGGTGCATGTAAGCTCAGTGAGTGTGCTGTCCGTGTGTAAAATGGAGAAGCCTCGTGATCTATCTGAGTCTGACCAGGGGCAGATTATGACGACCTGAAAGCTCGGCACGAGGATTTCGGAAACTGCACGACGTTCCGGGTGTTCGAGGAGTGTGGCGATGAGTATCTTCAACTTGTTGTGAAACCACGTCCAGACGTCGTGAGGTGGGCGGCCACCCCTCACTACACATGCCGGACTTCGTGGGCTGGGCAGACTGATAAAACAGGACAGGTGGCGAACTGTAGCGCAACTAACATCAGACTGTAATCCTGGGCAAAGTGTGTCTGGACACACAGTTCACCGAATGCTCCTAACGATGGACCTCTGCAGCCGATGACCCACGCATGTGCCAGTGTTTACGCTACGACATCGGCAACTGACTGAAATGGGCACATGACCATCGGTACTAGACGTTGGCGCAGTGGCAGAGCGTTGCGTAGTCTCATGAATCCCGATACCTTCTTCACCATGCCAATAAGAAGGCGCTAATCCTTCGTCTTCGAGGGGAACAGCTCCTTGATTCCCGTACTGTGGGGGTCGGAGGCAAGCTGGTGACGGCTCCATTATGCTCTGAGGAACATGTGCGTGGGCCTCCACGGGTCCAGTGGAGCCTGTGTAAGGCATCATGACGGCCAAAGAGTATCGCACACTGGTTGCGGACCAAGTACACCCTTTCATGATGATGACGTGTCCCGACGACAATGGCATTTTTCAACAAGATAACGCACAATGTCACAAGGCCAGGAGAGTGAAGAAGTGTTTGGAGGAATGCAGTGGCAAGTTCGAATTGATGTTCTGGTCCCGACTGAACACATCTGGGATGTCACTGAACGTGGCGTCAGAGCTCATCGCCCCCCCCCCCCCCCCCTCACAGGAATTTGCGGGAATTGGGTGACTTGTGTGTGCAGATGTAGTGCCAACCCTCTCCAGCGACCTCCTAAGGCCTCATTGCTTCCATGCCATGACGCGTCGCCGCTGTTATCCGTAACAAAGGTGACATATCGGCTGTTGCGGTGGTGGTCATAATGTCTGGTTGATCAGCGTATGCACGTCACGGAAAAAAAGTGTTGGAAGACCTAAGAAAGAACGCTACGAGTAAGGCTGATCCATGCAGATCGAACAGTTGTCAATCCCAATGTAAAAAGTGAAAACGATGCCGTTGTACTCTGGAACCACAGACTTACTGTTAGATGGAAATATTTATTCATCACGTGACAGATCTCTGACGTTTAGCTCAAGCTAGTCGGGTGATATGGAGGAAAGAATTTCAAGCGCCATCTAAGGGCATCGACCAATGCACTTTAAAGCAATCGTTTTTCCTCTCGGGCGTGAGTCATTTCCGCGAGTGGGGCCTCAGCTTTGGCAGAAGGCGCCAAAACCGTGATCAGTGAGGCGCGGCTCCGCTGGGCACGTGGCACAGTTGGGCAGCGACGCGTACTGCACGCATGCCTGCCTCCGGCCGGCGCGGCGGCTATCGATCGAGGGTCGCGTATTATGAAAGGACGCCGGGGCAGCCCGGTCGACTGAGCCGCTCAGCGATAGATCGATGGGGCCTCGCAGACAGCCGCTTTGTTAAGCGGGTACTTCTCACGTCCTTCGCTACAGTGCGTCGCCCTGCTCAACCGGGTCGTAAGGTCGCTTGGCGAGGTGGGAACGCGGAGCGGTTAGTAGCAAAAGGGCACGGTAGGCCAGTGCAGCGAACTTTCTGTTCTCGCTACTCTGTTTCACAGAAAAATACTTGTTTGATCTTAACCGAAGTTTGTTAAAAAGGAGCTTTCACAATTACTTCAAACAACCACTAATTTTCAGACCTGTTTATAGTCATGCATGAAAATAATTAAACGTCAGTCCCTTTTAGATGCGTCAATAGTTGCTTAGCCATTGAATATATGCATTTTCACGTTAATTTTGTATTTAGCAGAAAGGGATTGCGGGAATTTGTATCCATCTGATTTTCTTATACGCTTATTTTTCTTTTTCATTTGGAGAGACTGGCAGGTTTATACATGTATTATGTCCAGTGGCAGCTCGCGTACAGGTACCGTGGAACTTCAGTATCAACTATTTCCACTTCACATTGTCGATAACATTTAATATAATGGCGTACTTTTTCTTCAAGTATTTCTTTCTACTTGTACAGTATATAATAATTAAGTGTAATGTGAGTAGCCATCGCGCAGTTTACGAAAACGAAAAGTTATGTATGGAACTGTGCGCTTCGTCGCTCCAGCGATGTCGTGTGTGGCTGTTACGCGCATGCGCACATAGGAAGATGCATGGGAGGCTGCGAGGGAGAGAACACTGCAGCCCACGCACTGCTGGTGGAAGCTATTTCTTTTTTTTTTTCTTAAATCTGCGTTTCTTGTGCTTAAAAATCGTCTAGCATCTTCTTCAACGCGATAAACTGTAGAATTAAGTACTTGATGTTAAACACGTAAGCATCAAAAGTGTAGAAAAGGTTTGAAATTATGCTAAAAAAAATTTTTTTTGATAATGCTTAGTGCGCTCATCATAAAATAATGGATTAGTATAGTCTCGATAATTTGCGTTCTGTGTGGTTTTCTTTAAGCTAGTTTTTCATGCATATCAGTGTTTATGTTGCCAAATCTCCAGAACTGTGGGTCGTACAGCCATTTAATTTTGCAAATACGTTCTGTAATACATGTGAATACTGTCTGAAAAATATGTTGCGAATAGTTAGTAGCAAAGAGATAATAAAGCGTGGAGCCTCGTGCTGAACTTTGACTACATGAACAGCGAAAATGGAGTAAGCGATAAACTTTCCTCCTATCATCAGTTTTTGGGGATGCCGGCGAGAAAAGTTTTTGTTGATGATTAAAATATGGTGGGAGTCGCTAAGTGTTCTCATTCTCAAATAATGGATGATTATAGTTCGGATATTTGCGCGTTGTGAATTACGGTGCCTCAAGACATACACTCAGTTCACAAGTGTAGTCTTACTGTGTTAAACCTGAAACACAAGATTACACATCTTTATCATAGAATTTGAAGTTATTAAATTCGGTAAAAAATTATATGAAATATTAAAAATCAAATTTTTGTTGCCCCTCGACGTTGTTAGATAAGAATCCTGCAAGGTGCCCCGTGTTATTCGCTTAATGATATAGACCCTGCTTTCCATCTATTCTATTTGATTCTTGTCTTTTTCTTTTATTTTACAGAAAACTTTGACGATGGTCTTACATCCCCAAGAAATAAGTTCTGTGATAATAAGCAAACTTCAAAAGCTGGATTTTTCACTGATGTCTCTCCGTGAGTAAGTTATAGTTAAGACAAGAGGTTGTTCTACATCTGATATCCTAATATCTCAGCCAAGCATTAGCAACAACAAGAAATATATTCATAGTTTTACTTCTAAATGGTACCAACGGAAAAGATAACTTTACAGCTGTGAAGTAAAAATTGCACTGTGTTGCTTTCCGTGTTTGCTGTATACGGGTGGTCCATTGATAGTGACCGAGCCAAATATCTCACGAAATAAGTATCAAACGAAAAAACTATAAAGAACGAAACTCGTCTAGCTTGAAGGGGGAAACCAGATGGCGCTATGGTTGGCCTGCTAGATGGCGCTGCCGTAGGTCACTCGGCTATCAACTGCGTTTTTTTTTAAATAGGAACCCCCATTTATTATTACATATTCGTGTAGTACGTAAAGAAATATGAATGTTTTAGTTGGACCACTTTTATCGTTTTGTGATAGATGGCGCTGTAATAGTCACAAACGTATAAGTACCTGGTATCACGTAACATTTCGCCAGTGCGGACGGTATTTACTTCGTGATACATTACCCGTGTTAAAATGGACCGTTTACCAATTGCGAAAAAGGTCGATATCGTGTTGATATTAGGCTATTGTGATCAAAATGCACAACAGGCGTGTGCTATGTATGCTGCTCGGTATCCTGGACGACATCATCCAAGTGTTCCGGACCGTTCGCCGGATAGTTATGTTATTTAAGGAAACAGGAAGTGTTCAGCCACATGTGAAACGTCAACCACGACCTGCAACAAATGACGATGCCCAAGTAGGTGTTTTAGCTGCTGTCGCGGCTAATCAGCACATCAGTAGCAGTCAAATTGCGCGAGAATCGGGAATCTCAAAAACGTCGGTGTTGAGAATGCTACATCAACATCGACAGCACCCGTACCATATTTCTCTGCACTAGGAATTGCATGGCGACGACTTTGAACGTCGTGTACAGTTCTGCCACTGGGCACAAGAGAAGCTACGGAACGATGACAGATTTTTTGCAAGCATTCTATTTAGTGACGAAGCGTCATTCACCAACAGCGGCAACGGAAAATCCACGATGGCTGCGACAAGTGGAACATCAGCGACCTTGGCGGGTTAATGTATGGTGTGGCATTATGGGAGGAAGGATAATTGGCCCCTATTTTATCGATGGCAATATAAATGGTGCAATGTATGCTGATTTCCTACGTAATGTTCTACCGATGTCACTACAAGATGTTTCACTGCATGACAGAATGGCGATGTACTTCCAACAGATGGATGTCCGGCACATAGCTCGCGTGCGGTTGAAGCGGTATTGAATAGCATATTTCATTACAGGTGGATTGGTCGTCGAAGCACCATACCATGGCCCTCACGTTCACCGGATCTGACGTCCCCAGATTTATTTCTGTGGGGAAAGTTGAACGATATTTGTGGTGTCACCGCCAGACGCCACACTTGCTAGGTGGTAGCCTTTAAATCGGCCGCGGTCCATTAGTATACGTCGGACCCGCGTGTCGCCACTGTCAGTGATAGCAGACCGAGCGCCACCACACGGCAGGTCTAGAGAGACGTACTAGCACTCGCCCCAGTTGTACAGCCGACGTCCATAGCAATGGTTCACTGACAAATACGCTCTCATTTGCCGAGACGACAGTTAGCGTAACCTTCAGCTACATTTGCTACGACCTAGCAAGGCGCCGTATTCAATTGATATTTATTATGTGAAGCATGTATCATCAAGAGCGATGTTCTACAATTGTGGATTAAAGTTAAGTATTATATCAACTACTTACTTTATTTGCAATTCTCAAGATATTGTCCTGTTCCAGACCTCACGCCAGTCAGCGTGTAATTAAACGCGTGCATTTCGGCCTCCTCTAGAAAAACAGTGTTGGCTCTTCTGCCAACACTACAATATTTGCTATCGTGATCCATCGATAACTCCTGACAACATGAGGCAGCACATTGTCAATGCATGTGCGAACGTTACGGAACGCAAACTACTCGCTGTCGAGAGGAATGTCGTTACACGTATTGCCAAATGCATTGAGGTTGAGGGACATAATTTTGAGCATTTGTTGCATTAATGTGGTATTTACAGGTAATCACGCTGTAGCAGCATGCGTTCTCAGAAATGATAAGTTCACAAAGGTACATGTATCACATTGGAACAACCGAAATAAAATGTTCAAACGTACGTACGTTCTGTATTTTAATTTAAAAAACCTACCTGGTACTAGCTGTTCGTCTAAATTGTGAGCTATATGTTTGTGACTATTACAGCGCCATCTATCTCAAAGCGAAAAATGTGGTCCAACTAAAACATTCATATTTCTTTACGTACTACACGAATATGTAATAAAAAATGGGGGTTCCCATTTTAAAAAAACGCAGTTGATATCCGTTTGACCTATGGCATCGCCATCTAGAGGGCCAAAAATAGCGCCCTCTGGTTTCCCACTTCAAGTTAGTTTCGTTCTTTGTAGTTTTTTCGTTTGATGCTTATTTCGTGAGATATTTGGCCCGGTCAAGATCAATGGACCACCCTGTATAAGTGACGTAAAGTGGCCGAAAGGTAGTTTTACAGTTGTAAACAAAATAAAACACTGAAACCCATAGAAAATCAAAGAAGCACGTTATAATATTGTTTCACTCACTTTGAAGAACTATAATCATTATAGTAAATATCCCTTGTAGTAAACACCAGTAGAAATTATGCATCAGTTTTTCGCACTTTTATGAAAGTCAGAATGGACCATAAATTATATGGAGAATGAATGGTTCTCGGATTTTCTGGTTAAATCATAACCTATGTTTTACTTAACTCTGGGCCCTTCAGTCAAAATTTTCATGCTGTCTACATACTGGAGTAACTGACTATCTCACTTTTTGTATGCGATAAAACATTTCTAGCTCACTTGTTTCCCGCAATATAGCCGACCACCATATGCAGGTACTGTGGCGGACAAATTTTGGCCCTCTTTTGGTATCCTGGTGACAGTGCTTCACGAATTCAATAATTTTGAGGAACCAATGTAAAATTATACACATCTTGCTTCCTTTCTTTGAACTTATTGAGTCATTTGGTGATCTTACGTAAAAATGAACTGAAAAAAATGTTACCTAAATTGATAATGCTATTTGTATCTTCTCTTTGTAATTCTGAAAGCTCGGGCCGATAGGGTGTAATCTATATATTAATTTTTTATAAGAGAAAAGGCGAGACAAGTGATGAACGGGAGGGTTTTCATAAGGTTGGAGATGCTCGGTCGCGTGTGAGATGAAATCGAGCAAAGTTTCATTAAACTGTAAGGTAAAGAACAGTTTTGTCAATGTCGGAAGGAGGAAGAGTTCGGAAGGTAGCAGAAGCTGAAATTTCGAGCCTGAGAAAGTCGTTATTTACGAGGGAATGCGAATCTAACGTGGAAGGTCCTAAAAGGCGATTGCTTCATTACTATTAATTTTATTTGTTGTACGACGTAGAAGAGGAAGCGTAAGAGCAGAAGCCAGAAGGAGAAGAAAGAAGAGATTCATGCAAGAGCATTTTAGAAGATAAAAAGACTGAATGAAGAATATATTGAAGACACGTCGAACTTTGTAGAAGTCCCGGAAATCAGGTTGCCAGAGCACTGTCACATCGTAGTTCACTCGTGCAGCAAAATGAAATATTTACGTGATCATTGTGGGCCGAAAGAGAGAAAGGGAATTTTGTAGTTCTAAAGCGTTTCGAGTGAAAATGGGCTGACTGCGTTCTGTGCACTGAACTGTGAAGAGTTTTGTTTCAAACTATATTTTATTGGTCGTGTTCGTAATATTAATCCAACATACTCGGTCCCGTAACTTTCGAAAGAGCCTTAAGTTTAATTTGCAATGCCTTCTGTTACGGAGCAGCACACCGGAGCCGCAGTAATGCTTTATTTTCAGTTTTGATGAATACTCTAGAAATCAATAAAATCACCTTCGCCATTTTATCAGCAGTTCAGCGGTATTCTTGCAATAGGTAAGCGTCGACTCCAGAGACTATACTGCAGGGCGCTACAGACATACGCTGTACGTCGCTTTGCAGCCAGCGTCGACTTGTCAGATGCCCCAAAACATTAGCAAACTCCTGTTTACGATTGCTACTTGTTCTAAATTTCTGTTGTGTTCGTGCAACAGTTGTTTTAAATAGAGAAAGTTACAGTGCTCTGATGGATAAATCAGGAATGCGTTTTCAGACGTTTTTCTTGTCTTAAATGCATATTTGATTCAGTAATATGACACGTTTCGCCTCGTTAATATAACTATCTTTTTTTTATACGTTTCGAATAACCAAGAAGAGCGGTGCATGATATGAAGAGGCTGCTTTCGTAATACAGCGTTTTCTTAATAGCGACTGACGAGACATGTTCTTTCCATGTCCTCTTCCAGAAAATGCTGAGTACATATTTTGCTATACATTAAATGTATTCGCATTTACGAATAACAGTCAGCTGTATAAGAAAATGATGACAATGAAATCACTGCAGTAAAAGTAAACAGCGCAACCAAAACTCGTGTATACAAAAGAAAATACTGCTTGAACGAATCCACTTAGGAATGAAATGTGGTTCTTTTACACATTAGACTGCAATCAGTTCGATTAAGAAATCTTTAAATGACGCAAGCTGGCAGATTTTATCAAAACCCTTCCACCAGAAGCTAATGTTTGGGACAAATAACGTGACGGACGGCGGCTTCAAATCTGTGACGTAATGACAGCTCCCGTTATTATCCCTCCATGGTAGGAAGTATTCAGCTATCAACAGTCTGTCGCCGTTTGTGTTGAAAATCTGTTTACCTAACATCAGACTAAGGAATACTGCATAGAAAAACAGCGTGATAATTAACGATATTAATTTACGGGAATTCCCGAGTTTGAAATGTAGATAGTTGCTGTGAAACACAATGTAACTTTCCGCTCAGCTGTCAACTACTACAGATTAAGACTGCATGCTGAGTTAATGTATTGCTTATTTTATAAAAGTACTGATCAGTTTTACAAATCGTTTAATTCCTGTTACAGTATATACTGTTATAAACTTCCAGCCCAATTAATATTTATTACTACGATCGATCTGTAGTCTTACGACACAAATCAGTTAACGCAAGTCTGCAATTGCACATTCTCTTCACTAATTCCGTTGATAACAGTTACATAAAGATATTTGCGTTACTTGTCCCTACCTGGATTTCCGGTAGCTCACAGTTACGCATCAATAATCACCACTACAGCAGCACCTATAAAACTTGTTTATACATATTTGTTTATATATTTCATTGTGTTCATTAGTTGTAAGTGTGACTGAGGCAATGTGTCGCATGGATCAGTTCACTCAGGTGTAAGGAGAAAATCAGTCTGCCTAGTATATGCACGAATACATTCGCTCAGGTTGGAAGCCTTCTGCACTTAATGAATTATCACAGAAGGGCCGTGTCAACTCAAGTAATATCTAGCCACTGAAGTTAAAATCTTCTGCATTATTAGGCCGCGTCATATTTTCTCTAGAATAATCGACGTTTCGACCCCTCTGCTGAGATATTTCTCAGGATCTTCTTGTGTCCACTACTGCTAGAAGAGTGTTTACGAAGATCCTGAGGAAGTAGGGGGTCGAAACGTCGATTATTTTAGAAAAATAAGACACAGCCTTATAACACAAAAGATTTTAACTTCAGTGACAACGGCCACGGAAGGCTGCAGACTTTGATAATATCTAGTCAGCCAAACGTGTTGTTTGTATACTCTGTGCAGAGCTATTACAATCGTATGTTTGTGACAGTATACTCTGGGAAACCAAATTTATATTCAGTGTGGGACGAGTGTAGGCCACGTACAAAGTGGCAATTATTGAACTACATGAAAATAAATGTAAAATAGTTACAAACTACAGAGTGCACATACATTATTCAGCAGTTAAACGTCACTATAGACATTCAGATTTCGGTTATGAGATGTTCGATATGCATATCATCAGTGGTGATGATGTGGCACAGACGAATAGCGACATTTTGCGTGACCCGCTGAAGTGTCGGAACATCGATGCTGTCGATGACCTACTGAATGGCTGTTTTCAGCTCAGCAATGGTTTTGTGGTTATTGCTGTACATCTTGTTTTTAATACAGCCCTACAAAAAGGATTCGCATGTGTTCAGATCAGGAGTATATGGCGGCCAATCGAGGTCCATACCTGTAGCCTCTGGATACCCCAGAGCCAGAATACGGTCCTCAAAGTGCTCCTCCAGGATATCAAACTCTCTCCTGCTTCGATGGGGTCGAGCTCTGTCTTGCATGAACCACATTTTGTCGAAATTACCGTCATTTTGTAGAATGGGGATGAAATCATCTTCCGAAACCTTCTCGTACTGTTTGACAGTCACAGTTCCATCAAGGAATATCGCACCGATTATTCCGTCACTGTGCACTGCACACCACACCTTCAATAGTTGAGGGTGAAGAGACTTCTTGATCGCGAAACGCCGATTCCCAGTCCCCCAAATGCGCTAATTTTTTTTATTGACGAAGCCATCCAAATGGAAGTCGGTAAACCAAACAAGGATGGTGCGCATGCGCAAACTAATTCGCGTTATGCAACATGGCCAGTCGAGCAGTTTGAACGTTCTAACGTAAATCTTTCAGAAGTTATGACAATTTTATTTCATATAGTTCAGTAATTCTAATGGCTCAGAGTACTATGGGACTTAACATCTGAGGTCATCAGTCCCCTAGAACTTAGAACTACTTAAACCTAACTAACCTAAGGACATCACACACATCCATGCCCGAGGCAGAATTCGAACCTGCGACCGTAGCGGTCGCGCGGTTCCAGGCTGAAGCGCCTAAAACTGCTCGGCCGCACCGGGCGGCAGTTCAGTAATTGCCTCCCTGTATATATTCGTTGCTGACAGTGGAACCATATTTCGAAGCGCGTTTACTGTCTACAAGCTCCAGGAAATTTCATAAACCAGTCTTAGCCCGACTCATAGTAGATAATCAGTCAGAAACTAGAGAAGCGAGAGGCAGTGAAGACTGTATAGTATGTGAATAGTAACTAAGGTATCGACATGAGGTGATCTGCCTTCGACACCCACACATCACAGTATGCTCTAATAAATGTGCTAATTGTTACCGGTCATACGGCTGCAATTAGATACCCATGAAGAACTAGAGGAATTATTTATTTCTATGGAAAATAGCCAAGGTGTGAGTATGTTTTCATCAATTCCAAAAATTCATAATGGCTGCTAAATCTAATCCACAGAGAAGAAATTATTGCCTATTTCTTTGCTGTATTGATTTTTATAAATACTTTAGATACAATTCAAGTGGAAAATTTTTGTGTTTTGCAGTATCTCAGTAGAAATATTACACGAAAATGACTTTTCATGAAATAACTACACAGTAAACCTTACATTACATGGAGATTATGGTTTTTCTAGTTATTTTTAACAACTGACTTTACGATCAGTTGTTTAGAATAGTTTCACAATAGATTAGAATGTTTACACACCGAGTAAAGCATTTTGCTACAAAGACGAAAGGCTTCGCTTTTGAGGCACAAGTATCCATATAAGAACGGGCCGTGCGTCGTTGACGAAACTGTCGGACTATTTGTATGTAGATAATGCATTTTAGAAAGCAACATTGTCAACTGGACTACCCCACCTCACAAAAAATGACAAAGGAGTGAGCCAATGTGCCCTAGGGCATTTATAGCAAAGGTCACTGCTCTTGCAGCGGAAAAAGGCTCGGGCTTTGATGTGCGTGCGGCATGTGGCCCTAAAAATGTTCTGGCTTTGCTGTATACTGCTAGTTGATACACTATACATTTTTTAAGCATAGTTTTTTTTACAAAAGGCACACGTCGAATCACAAAGGACTCTCGATGAGAATAGTAACTAAAACTGGCTTTCGTCTTTCGATGACATTGGATGACATTAGCGGTTAGTTTTTCCGGGACGCTGTAGTCCATCGCTGATTTGTGAGTGTCTCCCATTTCTCTTCGAGGAATGCTCAGATTGTGTGGATCATGGTAGGAGCTCCACTCAGAATATGAACCTGATCTGTTTTCAGGATTGGGAAATGTTAACTGTCACATATACACGATAGTGACCAGAGAATATAGTCTAATGAATCTGTATCGCAGTTTCCTATCCCTTACAGAGTGATTTAACTATCTTTTCCTGCAAAGTTCTTTTTAGAGTGTTAAGCCATTACAGTACTATTTCTAAAGCTCCAGGAGCCCTCTGCAGTTCTCCAAGAGTAAGTTTAACGAGTACTCACTATCAAACCACTGACATGAATTTATTTCTGGCCCGGAAGCAACACGGAAAAGTCTGTGCAAAATAATTGAGATCTCCAGTTAATTATAAAGATTTTGTTGATAGTTCCCAATACTAACCTATCTTCAATTTTCTTGTTAAAACCGCGTTTTATAGCCCAGCCTCATTGTAGCTGGATAAACTGCTTGATCAAATTTTTGTCTTCATTGTATATTGTCAGGATAGGCACGATATTAAGATATACAGTAGTTTTACTGCTCTGTTGAAATCTCTGACGCTCTTTATGACACTTTTAATTATTAGTTATCTTGCACGTTGCGACATCAGGCAGTTGTATGAGAAAAAGCTGTCTATGTACAGGCAACTGCATTGAACGCTGCCAAGATGCCTTACAGAAGATACCGTCGTCGTGCAAGACAGACAATATATAAAACAATTGAAGACGTCGAAATGACTACATCTGCCGCCGACAAGAAAAAGAATACTATCAAATCTGTCGCTGCACATTCTCTATTGGATGGACCTGCTGTCTTCTGTGGTTGCAGACTGAACTTCAGCATCGACATCAATGATTCCTTTACCCATGGCAACGGGTGGTTAACAGTCGCTATTGTACGCGGTGGTACAGGCGTTCCCAATGTATCAGGACTGGAAAGCTTCGTCGATCGTGACGTCATAGCCTATCGAACATATCATCTTGTTGAAAATGCAAATAAAGACTTTGGCAAATCATCATATATGTCACCCTCACCCTTCTCCTTGTATACACGTAGTAGACGTAACATATCTGTTAATGAAACTGTATTTATTTGGATCAAAGGTAAAGGAACTTGTGAATATGTAAAGCGAGCACATTTGAGGCTTTCTGAGAAAAGTGGGACACAAATACATATACATTACATTACTTCCTTTTAAGTACCTTTTGCGCAACACAGAAGCCATTTATGGCCCGAAAGATATTCTATTCAGGTGCTCCTGAAGACTTTTTAATTTATCACAAACACGCTTTGGGCGAAGAACATGAAATATAAATTGAGCTAAAATAGCGAATCACCGCGCATAAACACAGCATCGGAAAACAATTACAAACTGATCGCGTGAGGCCGTGCCTCGAAATAGGTCAATTAAAGCCGAGCTCTCTCTAAATCCAATCAAGTTTGTGTTTAATGTGATTGTGAGGCACTGCCCGCTGTGCTGCTTCGCTCCGCGTTGACCGTTTACTGGTGCTGGGATTTAGATTCTTGGTGGTACACACCTGTGAGCTACAACGTGTGGGTACGGGATATGTGTTAAGTTGGTGCACATCTACAAAAGTGCGCGTGGACTTTTTTAAAAAAATGGTTCAAATGGCTCTGAGCACTATGGGACTTAACATCTATGGTCATCAGTCCACTAGAACTTAGAACTACTTAAACCTAACTAACCTAAGGACAGCACACAACACCCAGTCATCACGAGGCAGAGATAATCCCTGACCCGCCGGGAATCGAACCCGGGAACCCGGACGTGGGAAGCGAGAACGCTACCGCACGACCACGAGCTGCGGACGGACTTTTTAAGAACCTGTGTGAAGTGAGATGGCACACTAGGGAGACACTCTTTTTACATTCGAGAGTATGGCAGTTGATAACCTCGTCAGCCCAAATTTGGGTTTTCCGTGATTTTCCTAAATCGGTTATGGTAAATACCGGTTTGGTTACTTTGAAAAAGATACGGCCGATATCCTTCCCTAGCCTTCTCAAAACCCATCGCCAGTGACTTCACGTCAACGAGATATTAATCCCTAATCTATCTTGAAACTTTCGCTTGTTACAACTGTTGCAGAAGCCTTTCCTTATGCGGCTTATGTTGGTACTGGCTGAGGCATCCAAGTATAATACACAGTCAGCCGTCAAAGCTTCACTTCCTGCCACTACTTCTACCTTCTAATTTTTACAGAAGCTTTCCTGCACACCTTACTGAACGTTCTTGGAAGAAACGATATTGATGGATATGGCTTCGCTATGACAAAGCAGATTATTTCCAGAATTATTAAACAATGTAGGTGAGCTTCTCGTTTGTATAGAATATTTAGAAACTGAGACTGGAATAGATGTACTATGACTGTATGAGCATCATATAGTTATAAATATAGAAAAGGTAAATGCACATGGATATAGGTTTTCAGCATATGCAGGCAGAGACACTATGGAGAAAGGAGTAGTTACCACGTATTTTAAAAATTATGATAGTATGAAAAAATTAGGGATAAAGGATTTTATGTACAGTAGTATACAGAAGCATGCGCCTTAAACTAAATGATGGTACTTTTGTAACTGTAAATGTTTATAGGTCCTCATTGGAAAATATTCATCTATATCTGAAAAATTTGGATTCTCTGTGGTGCTATCTGTGACAGAAGGAAGCAAATTATTGATTGTGGAGATTTTGATGTAGATTTTCTGAAAGAGTATGATACAAAGCATGTCCTTGAACTATTACTCGGTTCTTTCAATTTGACATCAGTTGACTTTCCTACTCAGGTAGTACAAAAAGGCAGCACACTGATAGATATTAGTTTTATAGACCAAGGTAAACTTCATCACATGAAACCTTTTCCTGTTATGAATGGTCTTTCTGATTATGGCGCACAGCTACGTACAGCATATGACGTAGCTCCATTCAGTTAATCAGTCTTCAAAAATAGTGCGTTCAATTACCGATTTAACAGTTGTAAATTTTAGGAATAGCTTGCAACAGTAAGATTGGGATGAGATATGCGGGGAACCTGAGCACAATTTAAAATTTTGTGATACTTTTGTGAGTATATCTGGAAACAGATTCCCTAGGAAAACAGTGAAACATAATTGTAAGAAGCCATCTAAAACCGCTATGACGTGGTAAAAGGATAAAATATCTTATAAACAGAAAAGGAAAATGAATCTTATAGCTCAACATCCAAACATTATAAAAAAAACTACTGCACTGTGTTCAGAAACATTATTAAAAAGTCCAGCAGTATGTGCACTATGTCTGGGACTGGTACCTCTGACACTAAAATTAAAACAGTTTGGAAAATTGTTAGAAGGGGAACAGGGCAACTGAGAGATCAGGAACATTGTATTTCTATCAAACTCAATGAAAAGTTTGTTAACAAAAAGTCAGAAACAGGAAATATTTTTAATGATCATTTTTTAAATATTATAGAGAAAATAGGCTCCAGCTGTTCATTAGAAAATGCAAGGCTATGTATGGAAGAGACAGTATCTATGCAGTTTGATAAAACTGAAATTCAACCCACCTCTCCTACTGAAATTAGGAAACTAATAAACCCCCTCAAAAGTAAAAGCTCACAGGGAAATGCTAGCATTTGCAATAGAGTACTAAAAGCTTGTTCCTGACAGATAAGTAGGTTTCTCAGCTAGGTTTGCAGTAGCTCACTGAAACAGGACATTTTTCCAGATAGTTAAACCATTGCATAAAAAGGGGGATAGGTCTGATGCTAACTACTACTACCCAATCTCACTTCTGACAGCTTTATCCAAAATTCTTGAAAAAGCAATGCATTCAGTATTTTAAAAATGAAGTACTAAGAAAATGTCATGCATGTCCAAAGGAAGTTTGCGTCGTAATCAGAATAACACAGGCACTGCAATATCGTAAATGTCAATTTGGTTTTCAGAGAGGCTTTCCAACAGAAAATACTATATATGCCTTCACTGATCAAAAATTAAATGCTCTTAGTAACAAAACATCACGCATTGGGATTTTTTTGTGATCTCTCAAAGACTTTTGACTGTGTGAATCATGCAATTCTTCTAGATGAGCTTACGTATTGTGGTATGAGTGGGACATTGCATATTTAACTAAAAGAATGCAGAAGGTTGAAATTAATAGTACAGATGGTCTACAATAATCAGCAGAGTCCTCCAGTTGAGGAAGTATCAAGAATGGTGTCCCACAGGGTTCAGTCTTAATATAATATGTATTGATTAGTTGTCACTCTATATTCATGAAGATGAAAAGCTAGTTCTTTTTAGTGATGATACAAGTATAGTAATCACACCCAACTAACAAGAATTATCTGAGGATATTGTAAATAATGTCTTTCAGAAGATTAAGGGATTCTCTACAAATGTTCTCTCAACATACAGTTCTGTACAGTAAAAGGCATAACACCAATGATAAATATAGACTTCGAACAGAAGTCTGTTGCTAAGGAGGAATATTCAAAATTTCTGGGGGTGTGCATTGATGAGAAATTGAATTGGAGGAAATACGTTGATGATCTGTTGAAACGTTTAGGCTCAGCTACTTATGCTGTTGAGTTATTGCAAATTTTGGTGATAAATGTATCAGTAAATTAGCCTACTATGTCTATTTTCATTCACTGCTTTTATATGGCTTCGTATTTTGGGATATTTCATCATTAAGAGAAAAAGTATTCATTGCACAAAAGTGTGTAATCAAAATAATAGCTGGATTCCAGCCACCATCACCTTGCCGACATTTATTTAAGGAACTCAGGATATTTACAATATCTTCGCAATACATATATTGACTTGAAATTTGTTATTAATAACCCATCCCAGTTCAAAAATAATAGCAAAGTGCATAGGTATAACACTAGAAGAAAGGATGATCAACACTATTCTAGGTTAAATTTGACTTTGGCACAAAGAGGTGAATTATGCTGCCACAAAAATTTTTGGTCACTTACCAAATAGCATTAAAAGTCTGACAGTTAGCCAACCAGTATTTAACAACAAATTAAAAGAATTTCTGGGTGATAATTTCTTGTGCTCCATGGATGAATTTATTGATATGAAGTAGTAATTGTGAAACTGAAAGAAAAGTTTATATTGTGTAAAGAAAACTTGTTAAACTGACACTTCCACATCGTTACGAAATGTCTTACACATGCTCTACAGATAAGTATCAATGTAATGTGATCCATATGTCGGATATGAACGTTAAGCCCTCGGTGCTCTTCGAGAGGAGTAGACTATATGCTGGCACTGGCTTTCACCATCTCCCCTCTATCATCAACATCACCATTATCATACAACACAAACATAATACTACAATACATTACACTCGTATTCACTGTACAAATAGACATACGACACAAATCTCTCGTATCCGCAAGGAAAGGGGTCGATGTGAGAAGAGGAAGAACACCCTTTTCCACTGCCGGCTGAACCAATCCCGTGGGATATCCCAGCCAAAACTTGCAGTGTTTACATTCTTTTTGCTGTATCTTCCTACTAATCTTTACTGTCCTCTGTCAATGACCTAGAAGAATAACATTTGTTATCAGTTAACATGATGTACTATTGTGACTGTTAGCTGGTCTAAAACGCGGTATCCAAAATTCCTTCGCCAAAAAACTGTACTTCGAATAAGAACAGCTTAAAAGTATATACCCCCAGTGAACCGAAGAAACTGAAGTCATTTGATAAAGGCAAGTCTTCTGGTCCAGACTGGGCATCAGTCAGCTTCCTTTCGGAGTACGCTGATGAAATAGATCCATTTTTAGCAATCGTATACAATTACTCGTCGTCGAAAGATCCGTATCTAAAGATTGGTAAGTTGTATAGGTCACACTGATACACATGCAAGTATATAAGTGTTAGTGCATAAGTTCGTTGCTTTTATCCACAAGGTTAGTAAACAGAACACATACACATGGCAGATACAATAATATACTCGTCTTCGCTATATACAACTGTTTGCAAACGCTGGGGTAACTTTTCAGTTCCGCGACTGTAAAAATCATGTGATTTTGAGGCGAAGAACTCGTCAACCCGTTTGAGGATAGGAAGTTCCTTGAATGATTTCGATAGAGAGCGGAAAATGTGAAAATCTGATGGCGCAAGATCAGATGATTAAGGTGGTAGCGGAACCCAAACCCCCTATAGGGCTTTTTCTCAGTCTATCAGAATGAGGCTGGCGTCATAGTGAAGTACCATCAGTTCATGCAGCCTTCCTAATCGTCGTTCTTCGATTGCCTGTACAAGAAATCTCAGTTGTTGGCAATAAATGTCAGCAGTGACGGTTACACCTTGGGGAAGCAATTTGGCGTGCACTGTTCCACCAGATGCATAACATTATCTTTCGTGGATGCAGGCAGGTCTTTGTACGGGGAAACGCTGCTTTGTTTGGGCTCAACCATTCCTTTCTTTTCCTTATGTTACCAGAAAGACACCATTTCTCGTAACTAGTAACGATACGGCATAGGAATGGTCGGTGTTGTTCACGAGCCAATTGATGACGAGTAAGCAGAGATGCACATATGGCCACCTGCAGAATTCTGGGATTTTGACTTGCATGCGGTACCCATACACCAGATTTTTGAACTTTCTCAGTTTGCATGCAAATTTCGGACGATGGTGGAATGACCACAGTTCATTACATTTGCCAATTCTCGAGTACACTAACGTTAACATTGTTTATAATTGGGTCTAAACGATATTCATCAAACCCCGAAGGTTTTCCTGAACGTAGAGAGTCACAAATGTCAGAACGACCATCCGTAAAACGAGAAAAGCACCTTTCTTACCGTGCTCTGTCCGATGGCACTATCCCCATACACGGCGCAAATGTTTCTGGCTGTCTTCATGGGTGTCAACCCTTTATTGAACTCAAACAGAAGAACATGTCGGAAATGTTCCGTTTTCTCCACTTGGCACTCCATCTTCTAGCGTTCACAGCTCCACTCATTATCTCCAAATGAAAATATGACACTATGTAAATACATATAGCATCAGTTAACTACTAATACTCTGAATTACCGACCCATATCGTTCATACTAATTTGCAAAAAAAAAGTTATATTGAAACATTACCAGTACGAATTTAGAAAAGTCTTTCTTGTGAAAAACTGGATTTTAAGTCAGACGAAGTAATTAGTTCTGTCGACAGCGAACCTCAAGCTGATTTCTAGATTTCGAGAAGACTTTTAACACTGTTCCTTATAAGCAGCTTCCAATAAAATTGCGTGGCTACGAGGCACTATATCAGTTGTGCGACTAGATTCGTGATTCCTACCAGAAAGTTCACATCATCGAGTGAAACAAGTGTCTATGGGGTTCCCCAGGGTAGTATTACAGGCAGTCTCCTGTTCCTAATCTATGTATACGACACAGAAGACTGAGCAACTCTCTTAGATTATTTTCAAATGATGCTGTCATTTACCATCTAGTAAAGCAGTGAGAAGATCAAAATCAACTACAAATTTATTTAGACTAGATATCTGTATGGTACGAAAAATGAGAATTGAACCAAAAAAACTAAAAATGCGAGTTCCTCTGCTTGCATATTAAAACAAATCATTAAATTTTCCGTTATCGATAAGGCATGGAATGGTTGTCCTTTCAACTAAATATGAAGGATTAAAATTACGAACAACCATCACATGGGTAATGTTGTGAGGTAGGCGAACCAAAGACTACGTTTCATTGGCAGAACAGTTAGAAGATGCAATAGGTCTACTATAGTGACTGCCTACGCACGCTTTTGCGATCTCTTCTGGAGTATTGTTGCGCGGTATATGATCCTTACCAAACAGGAAGACGGAAGACTTCAAAAACGTTCGAAGAAGGGCAACTCATTTTGCATTTTCGAGAAATAACAGAGAGCTGAGCTGGCAACCATTAAAACAAGGTTTTTTTTTTTTTTTTTTTTTTTTTTGAGATGAGATATTTACACAAAATTTCAGTCACCAACTGTCTCATCCGAATGTGAAAATATTTTCTTGACGCCCATCCACAGATGGAGAACTGATCATTTTTATAAAATAAGACAAATCAGAGCTCTCAGGGAGAGATTTAAGTGTTTATTTTTCCCGTGTGCTATTCGAGAGTGAAAAGGTTGAGAAACAAACTGATGGTGGTTTTATAAAGCATCTGCCAAGCACTTAAGCGAGAGCTGCGGGGTGGTCATACACCTGTAGGTTTATACACCTCGTTGCACTATTTGTTAAATGGTATTTCTTTATAATAATTATCGGTTTTCTATTTTGTCTTCTTCTTATGGCTACATTTTTTTTGCAGTCGATCACCTCCCTCTTCAGACTGTTTGCACCTTTTGAGCAGATCGTCCAGGATCTGAGTCGTCCTGCGTCTTTGTCTTCGCTATTCCCCCCTCTTTCACCCCCCTTCCTCCTTCCCCCCCCCCCCCCCCCCCCCCATCCACATAGCCCTCTGAAACGGTTTTAGAGTCGTTTCACTTTTTGTTATTAAACGTCCAATCCAGTTTCTTTTTCTAGTCATATAATTATAGCCACAAACGGTCTTTCGTCTCCACTCTCCTCAGCGTATCTTCGTTCTTCACTCACTCAACCAATTCTATTTTCTGTATTTGTCATGGCCACACCTGTCTCTGTTCAAATAGTTCTAATGGCTCTGAGCACTATAGGACTTAACTTCTGAGGTCATCAGTCCCGTAGAACGTAGAACTACTTAAACCTAACTAACCTAAGGACAACACACATATCCATGAACGTAGCGGTCGCCCGGTTCAGACAATAGCGCCTAGAACCTCTCAGCCACTCCGGCCGGCCCTGTTTCTGTCTTCGCTCCTATCTAACAGTCCCTTAATCCCATCTTCACACTGATCCATGCAGCAAATACTTCTTTTCGAAATTCCAATTTTTCTACTGAATTTCTCGAATTGCAAGGGGTGATCAAGTTTCCGGTCAAAGGCGATACAGCCCAGAATTGATATGCCGATCAAACAAAATCACCTTGAGGCAATAATCTCTCGGACGCACCACGTTAAAGATACTCGTCTGGTAAAACGCCGTTTCCTGCTGCGTGAAGGAATCCGTATTTGCCTGCTGCACATCCTCGTTCAACAGAGCGCTTTTTAAGGGACCGAAGGCGTGATAATCGCATGGGGAGCGATCAGAACTATAGGGCGGGTGGTCGAGTGTTCCCCACTTGCGTTTTCGTAACTTCTGTGGTACGGCATTTGCGATATGGGGACGTTCGCCATCATGAAGCAGCAGCACCATTCCACAACGTTGCGTTTTCGGCAGACATACTGTCCCATACACATTCTTCGTTCTCCGATGCATGTCTACCAGCGTTTATCCCTAGGTAACCAAGAAAAGAATAACGTTGGTCCTGTTTGGGTGCAATTGGTAATCCGTCGCCATAGTTCGCGTTTATCACACGTACATGCCACACTAATCCTCTCGCCTATATGTCGGTGCTTTCATAGCCGCATCGGAGTCGCGCTACATTGCATGTGTGCTGCAGCAACGGCCTCAAGCAAAAACTTTCTGATCACCCATTATAATACGTGTTCTGCACCTCCTGTTGCCTTTTGTTCTATTTCTTAGTTACTTAAAATTTTGCTTATGTTTCAGTTTCTCTCCAGTCAGCTAAGTATGGCCACATTGCTCGTCTTATTGTCATTGTTTTCTTTTTGTTCACCCGTATTTTCATATCATAAACTTTTTGAGTAGTTGCGAACTCTTCAACAATTTCTTCGAGCCCTTTTAATGCCCTTGCTAAAAGTATCGTATCGTCTGCGAATCCCGAACACCAGGTCTCGATTCCTATTCCCATTTCCATTAGGAAACAATGCTCATTCAAATTTTCTAAATATATGTTGAATGGTGTAGGTGATAGACACAACCTTATCTTACACTTTTTCCTAATCTCTTCCAGCTGCTATCCTCTCTTCTGTCTTATAGAAGCGTTCTGGTTCAGATATGGTGAATTTATAACCCGCGTAGTTTTCCTGTCCACACGTTTTCTTCAAGGTATTTGTAAGCTTTTCTAGTTCACGTTGTTAAAAATTGTTTCAGAATGTACAAAACACATGCACACGCCATTGTCTTTTAATAAAACTGTATCCTGGGAAGTGTAGATATCCTGTTGTAGCCGGCTGGAGTGGCCGTGCGGTTCTGGGCGCTACAGTCTGGAGCCGAGCGACCGCTACGCTCGCAGGTTCGAATCCTGCCTCGGGCATGGATGTGTGTGATGTCCTTAGGTTAGTTAGGTTTAATTAGTTCTAAGTTCTAGGCGACTGATGACCTCAGCAGTTAAGTCGCATAGTGCTCAGAGCCATTTGAACCATTTTTATCCTGTTGTACCTCTTGTCCCTACTTTCCTTTTAAACACATATTGTTTTTCACCCATGTTTCCTTACATTTTTATTTATATACATGCGACACTTAGGAAATAGTGTGGTGACTGCATGAAATATACATCAAAGACCACCAAAACTAAATAAAAAGTACTGACATAGGACGAAGAGTTTCAAGCTGTATACAAAACGAATTTGACTGTTCCGTGTGTCATATGGTTAAAGGTGTCGGCGATTTAGAGGTTATCGTAATGGCTGCTGGCGGTTAGAAGCGCTTGGGGTTCTCTAAAACAATCCAACGCATCACATAGAACGTTGGCTCTTACCAGTCTAGCAAAATGTCCGAAATACAAGTTGGACTTGGCTTTCAAAAACCCACAGACCGGGACAGAAAACACGCATGATACAGAGTTGTAACTAAATAAGAGTGAGGTGTTCTGAATCCGTAATATCTCTTCAGATCACATCCAGGCATTGTGTCGACAAGACAACGTCGAATCAGATGTTAAAATGGAAGCTTTCTGCATGAGGCTGGAGATGTCATCACCGTCTCAACCAACCTAAATTTGAGACTGTATGGAAATAAAACGAGAATCATCTGACCCATCAGTGTTTTTGAAAGTACAGTACGACTTTGTTGCAGAAACGGATCGAAATAGCGTCTTTCAATACCTGAGAGAAAAATTGTCTGTCATTCTGAGACGAGGAAAATGACTTTACTAAGTGAGGTAGCACCAAACAAATACGCTTTTCTACAATAACGACAAAAATTCAGCCGCGCGGGATTAACCGAGCGGTCTAAGGGCGCTGCCGTCATGGACTGTTCGGCTGATCCCAGCGGAAGTTCGAGTCCTGCCTCGGGCATATTGTGTGTGTTTGTCCTTAGGATAATTTAGATTAAGTAGCGTGTAAGCTTAGGAAGTGATGACCTTAGCAGTTAAGTCCCATAAGATTTCACACACATTTGAACAAAAAGTCATTACCTGATGCGGGCACTATTAAGGTACAATAAGGCACATTCGGCCAACACAACTATATGTCAACAAATGAGGTGGGGCAGAGGTAGAAGTAAGCCGGGGACGTGCCCATTGTATTCTCGTCTTGTGCCGTCTGCGGAGTTGGGCGGAACTTGGGATGTTCCTAGCGGCAGTACCTTAGACTATAAATCATCACTGCGGCTTCGCCGGGAAGATACAAGAACGTTGCAGCTTTTTATTGTTCTGCGCTAGCCTATAGTTACTTGATCAATGATAATCGACACGTAGAGAGACTTCGATTGACAAAGCACTACCGATTCCAGTGAAGACCGTTTGCAGCTGTGAGTAATATTGGACTTACTTTTCTATTATTAGTTGCTTATCGGCTAAGCGCTCTTTCTAGGACACCTAAGGCATATAGATTAATATATGTTCATTTCTATCCCTGTTCACCTGTAAATTGGGCGTCGCGGGTAAATCTGATTCAACGAGTCTCAAATAGTACAACGCAGAAAAGGCATGCTTTCACCAGCGTTGTTAATATTTCTATCTGCATGCAACAAGGAGTGTAATTACAGAAGTGTAGAAGTGCTTTGTCGCAGTGTGCTGAATAGAGCTATGCCGTCCGTGGAAAGGTAATAGTCTGCTTCAGCTACAACACCAGAACAGATGTATCTGCATGGAAGAAAGAACGCAGATTACGGTCTTGTGTAGCGGGTGGATAAAACGCTTCGCCCAGGGCTTTGGTTTGCACTCGCCGCTGTAATCGAGGCGAAAGGCGGAAGAGACCCTCCAGGACCACTGCCGACACTCATCAGCGGGGGCGGGGATGGGGGTGGGGGGAGGGGAGGAGGTGATGAGCGGGAGAGGGGAGGGAGGCGCGATGCTTTGTCTGCGGCTGCCGAGCGACGCGACGTGCTGCTACAAACAGCTAACGGTGCGGGCAAACGTTGCTTACCACGCATGTTCCCTGACGCCGACTCTTGTCTAGGCGTATGAGTGAGCATCGTCAAAGAGGTGTGGACAGACTGAAAAAGTTTTTCTTCCCTAATCATCTCCCTTCGAATGATACGATTCCGTCTGCTGTACTTCTGTTTTGTGGCATCAGTACCATGGCTACATACCTGCACAATTAACAGTTTATGAATTCTAATTTTTGTCTGCCACTGCTGCGTCTGTTTTTAGAGTTCTATACCTCAATCGGTAAGAACTGAATCCTTCTAGGATCACTAAAAGAATGAAACCCAGAGTGTAGGCAAAAGTAGATTATAAGAATGGTTAAAAAACACATCACTTACATTTTGCATCAGCACATGGACTTTACAATCCTCCACCATGTATACAAGTCATCGTCAAACTTAACTCTTTTCGCTGTAGAAATTCACTAACATCAAACATGTGCGAAGCCCTGTACATCGTGAAATGATGTAAATTACGTAAACTGCTACCAGTGGTAACATTCTTCACATAAATCATTAAAAATCAATTTTCTAACACACTGTTTACTTGTAAACTGAGGCCGTTGACGGCGACAATATGTTCACAAGTCAGAGTCGAGGTAATACATTCCAGTAATAACTGTTCTAAACTTCATATCATAATATTATTTTACATGCGTTGGCAGCGTTCATCTTTCTATGTGATTATATCTCCGTAACGTACAGGAACAGGGTAGAAAAATTATTTATAAAACAGCGGTATACTAATACATGTTATTTGTTCTAAATCTCTTTCACTTGTTTGGATACTCATGCAGAACATGGCAACAGTAATAGTAGGTGTTACTTAGCGTATACAAGACGAGTGATGAAAAAACAAAGAAGGTGCAAAAATCACTGCGCGTGAAACAGTTAACAGCGCAGCACAACGAAATGAGAAAATACATGAGAAAACGCTTCCTCATAAATAAGCAATATGTATTTCTAACAAGCTCTGATATGGGAACTGTAATTATTTAAAAACGTGTGTACATGTAATTATACAATTTCAAAATGTTTAAGATGTTCTTGAGAAAACTGTAAAAAGTAATTACACAGTATTATGTTGCACTACTAAAATAGATTAGATAAGATAAACTCTAAAGATAAGATAAAATGTAGGGGATAAAATGAATTTACAAAAATAAAATTTATGGAAATGCTCATGTTTCTTCCTCGTTATCGTGTATAACAGAGCAATACAATAGAAAACATTGGGAGCATAGTAAGATACATACGTTTCTGTACAAAATGTTAGGACAGATGGAGAAAGGTAACGTTTCCCTATGCCGTCTTACTTTCTATTACCTGCGCATAAAATAAACAGGAAATTATCTAAAAGTCTTTTATTTCTTAATTCAATTTGATTATTAAGCAAGTCGTCTGGATGATTTAAGACAGTTGTAAATTTCTGTTTCTTCAAGAATGGTCATAATTCTACTTTGAGGCACTGTATGCAGTATCATAATGGTTGAATCTATGTTGCTAACTATATGTTTACTCCCACTTTAATGTTTGCTGAAACTAGAGGCACTACTCTATGTCTGCATAAGATATTCTTTAAACTTGCCACTGAAGGCCCACTCAGTCTGTCCTATATAATATTTTGCGCATCGGCCACATTCTATTCTGTAGACCCCAGATCTTGAAATCTGGTTGGTTCTGCCTCTGCTGTGACTGATTTTCTGACGTAATGTTCTGTCTCTACGATAATTAGTCTCTACACTAGTTTCCTTGAATACCTGTGCCATTTTATCGGAGATTGGACCTAAGTATATCTGCGCTGTCGTAAACAGAGGCACTGTAGCGAAAATTGTGTATGTCATAAAAATAAGCTAGCTAGCTGGAATATACACTTAACATTAGTTTCTAGTGTCGATCATCAACATAAAGGCAATTGCCCGCCACGAGACTTATGCTGCCTGGTGACGTTACTGGCTCATTACAAGGTGAGGAAACTATGTAAGAGGGCCAGAGGCTCATGGGGAATTATTTAAGCGACGACACGGGTCACAAATTTGCATATCCAGTGACATAAGCGACATTGACAAACAGAGGCTGTTATGGACCGACACCTGGGAACGAGCAGCTCGAAAACGAAGATAGAAGGCTTTTCACGCGCAGCTATAGTGAGCCTGTACGGATAGCACAGAAAGGACGATGAAAAGATGTGTAGCGGACGACGTGTGTATATCAGGAACTCTGAGGCTTTCTTGCTCTGAAAAGCAGGATATGCGGTGGTCTGTGGCACATCTGGCGACAGTGCAATGCTGAGGCAGACACAAGTATTTCGGAGCATTCCGTTTGGTGTGCATTGGTGAATAAGCGTCTCAGTAGCAGACCATCTGCATCTACATCTACATACATGCTCCGCAATCCACCATACGGTGCGTGGCGAAGGGTACCTCGTACCACATCTAGCATTTTCTCTCCCTGTTCCACTCCCAAACAGAACAAGGGAAAAATGACTAACTATTTGCCTCTGTACGAGCCCTAATCTCTCTTACCTTTGTGGTCTTTCCGCGAAATGTAAGTTGGCGGCAGTAAAATTGTACTGCAGTCAGCCTCAAACGCTGGTTCTCTAAATTTCCTCAGTAGCGATTCACGAAAAGAACGCCTCCTTTCCTTCAGAGACTCCCACCCGAGTTCCTGAAGCATTTCCGTAACACTCGCGTGTAGATCAAACCTACCAGTAACAAATCTAGCAGCCCGCCTCTGAATTGCTTCTATGTCCTCCCTCAATCCGACCTGATAGGGATCCCAAACGCTCGAGCAGTACTCAAGAATAGGTCGTATTAGTGTTTTATAAGCGGTCTCCTTTACAGATGAACCACATCTTCCCAAAATTCTACCAATGAACCGAAGACGCCTATCCGCCTACCCCACAACTGCCATTACATGCTTGACCCACTTCATATCGCTCTGCAATGTTACGCCCAACTATTTAATCGACGTGACTGTGTCAAGCGCTACACTACTAATGGAGTATTCAAACATTACAGGATTCTTTTTCCTATTCATCTGCATTAACTTACGTTTATCTATATTTAGAGTTAGCTGCCATTCTTTACACCAATCGCAAATCCTGTCCAAGTCATCTTGTATCCTCCTACAGTCACTCAACGAAGACACCTTCCCGTACACCACAGCATCATCAGCAAACACCCGCACATTGCTATCCACCCTATCACAAAGATCATTAACGTAGATAGAAAACAGCGGACCTACCACACTTCCGTGGGGCACTCCAAATGATACCCTCACCTCCGATGAACACACACCATCAAGGACAACGTACTGGGTTCTATTACTTAAGAAGTCTTCGAGACACTCACATATTTGGAAACCAATCCCATATGCTCGTACCTTAGTTAGGAGTCTGCAGTGGGGCACCGAGTCAAACGCTTTCCGGAAGTCAAGGTATATGGCATCCGTCTGATACCCTTCACCCGTGGTACGCAAGATATCATGTGAAAAAAGGGCGAGTTGCGTTTCGCAGGAGCGATGCTTTCTAAAGCCGTGCTGATGGGCGGACAGCAACTTCTCTGTCTCAAGGAAATTCATTATATTCGAACTGGGAATATGTTCAAAAATCCTGCAACAAACCGATGTTAAGGATATTGGTCTGTAATTTTGAGGATCCGTCCTTCTACTCTTCTTATATACAGGCGTCAACTGCGTTTGTGTCCAGTCGCTATGGACTTTAGGTTGGACAAGAGATTCGCCATAAATGCAAGCTAAGTAAGGAGCCATTGCAGTAGAGTACTCTCTGTAAAACCGAATTGGAATCCCACCAGGACCTGGCGATTTATTTATTTTCAAACCATTCAGCTGCTTCACAACCCCAGGGATGTCTATCACTATGTCCTCCATACGGCAATCTGTACGAGACTCAAACAGCGGTATGTTTGTACGATCCTCCTGCGTGAAAGCTTCCTCAAATGCTAAATTTAAAATTTCAACTTTCGTTTTGCTGTCTTCCGTTGCCAGGCCAGACTGATCAGTGAGTGACTGGATGGAAGCCTTCGACCCGCTTACCGATTTTACGTAAGACCAGAATTTCCTTGGGTTTTCAGCAAGATCTTTTGCTAAGGTATGACGGTGGTAGTGGTTGTATACTTCGCGCATCGCTCTTTTTACAGCAGCACGAATCTCTACTAACTTTTGCCTGTCCTAATTCTCCCGATTTTTCTTGTACCGCGAGTGCAGCTGTCTTTGCTTCCTGAGCATTCTCCGAATTGTGCTGTTAATCCACGGTGGGTCTTTTCCGTCCGTAACCCACTTTTTCGGCACATACTTCTCTAATGCGTGATTTACAATGTGTTTAAAATTTGCCCATAATTCTTCCACATCCATCGTACCGGAAGTAAATGATGTCAATTCGTTTACTAAGTGGGATGCTAACAATGCTTATCTGCTCTTTCTAGTAAGAATACTCTCCTAGCCTTCTTGACCGACTTTTTAACTTTCGTAACCATAGTCGTAATGACATCATGATCACTAATCCCTGTCTCAACACTGACACCGTCGATGAGGTCTGGTCTGTTCGTGGCTACCAGATCTAAAATATTTCCATTACGAGTTGGCTGTCGCTTTAGCTGCTCAAGACAGTTTTCGGATAATATGTTCAAAAATAATTCACACGATGGCTTGTCTGTACCATCTGTAATGAATCCATAGACATCCCAGTCTATACTAGGTAGGTTGAAGTCGCCTCCGACTAATATAGCATGATCCGGGTACTTCTGCGATACAGAGTGTAGACTCCCTTTGAATGATTCTAGAACTCTCACGGTGGAGCCTGGTGGCCCGTAATAACACCACACAATTAACTTTATTTACCTAGCCTGTTAAACGTGTCCATATAACTTCACAATCACACTCTACTTCGACCTCAGTAGACACAATATTTTTGTCAACTGCAATGAAGACACCACCTCCTACGGTGTCTAATCTGTCTTTCCGATACACGTTACAACCCTCACTAAATATTTCAGAACTTCCTATCTCAGGGTTCAGCCAGGTCTCAGTCACGAGAATAATATGCGCGCCACACGCTTCCTGGAGGGCAGTAAATTCAGGAATTTTATTCCGAACACCCTGAAAATTTACTACTAATATCTTGATAGCTGAAGTGTTTTTACACTGAGCTCGTCCTGATTTCCCTGCCTGCACGTTCTCCCACTCTGGCCCAACGACAACGCCAGTTACGTTTGCAGTCATCGAAATTGCATCGTGGGTCAATGGGAACGTGTTCTCTGATCTCCTGAATCACTTTTCTTGTTATACCAGGTCGACGGTCGAGTTCTGAGATGCCGTCGTCCAGGCGCATGGATCCTCGAAACTTCCACCACACTGTGGACACAGGCCTACAAGGGCCGTATTTTTCTGTGAGGAGCATCCACATGAGCTTCCATGCTTCCTGTGGTAAAAATCCATGATAGCAGTGGAGTGCGTGAAAATTATTCCACACCACCTGCTTCAAGCCTGATATCTTCGTCTACGGCGATGACACATTCCACCAGTATAATTTTTCCCATCACATGGCCAGATCCAAACAACAGTAGTTTGGTTAGAATAACAGTGCAGATAATAGCGCGATGGATCACATCTTGCCCACAAATCATTGAGCTCTAATTTACGGGAATTGCGTGATCTGTTCTCAGACACGTAGTGGTACACACCTCCGGAAACAAAACGTGGACCGGCTGGACTGGCCGAGCGGTTCTAGGCGCTACAGTCTGGAGCTGCGCGACCGCTACGGTCGCAGGTTCGAATCCTACCTCGGTCGTGGATGTGTGTGATGTTCTTAGGTTAGTTAGGTATAAGTAGTTCTAAGTTCTAGGGGACTGATGACCTCAGAAGTTAAGTCCCATAGTGCTCACAAGGGGAGGCCGCCAATTGTGAAATTCAGATTCGATTCATACTGCGCATAATAAAAGCTCATGGCCAGAGGTGTAATGTGGCAAAGCACCAAGATGCACTTCTCAGCCGTTGTCGAGAAAATCGACAGTTAAAAGAAACCGTTGCGGTGAAATACTCTCTACGATTAATAATTTTTCACAGCGTCGTGGCGCAGCGGTAAGCGCTTGGGTTCGTAATCAGGAGGTCGCCGGATCGAATCTCGCGCCATGCGATATATATATATATATTAATGAATTGCTTATGCATGTTGGTGAAGGCGGATCGCTCTCCAATTGCACCGCCTCCATTTTTCCGTTTTTTTTTTAACAGGGTGTACCAAAGCTCTCCCGTCCGCACTGATTTTCGACGATGTTATAAGTTGCGCTAGGGACCGCATCTACCTTCTTTCGAAGTTAGCAGGCAACTACGCTGTTATGCGGCGGCTCGTTTCGGCCCATTCAACATCTGTCCTTCAAGTGTAACGAGCGAGTAACGGAGTTTATATTTCATACCTGCCACAGCGAATTTGTGTTCGTGGGGTCTCTATTCTAATTCGAACGTTTGACTTACGCTAAACGTATTCGTTTCGGAATATCGTTTCTACGTCTTCCGTTAACTATACGTGGTTAACATTATGAAGACAATTAATAACATTTGTGAAATACAACTTTGTTTGCGGAAAACATAATGATGTTCGAAGTCGCCAGTTTTTTCACGACAAACGACATTCAACAACTTATTATATGCATAATTGTTGCAACTGATTGCCGGGAATTATATATATATATATATATATATATATATATATATATATATATATATATATATATATATGTGTGTGTGTGTGTGTGTGTGTGTGTGTATACACATTTGAATTACAAAAAACAAATACAAAAAAAAAGTTGCATGGTGCGAGATTCGATCCGGCGACCTTCGGATTACAAACCAGAGCGCTTACCGCTGCGCCACGACGCTGTGGAAAATCGTTAATCCTAGTGTGTATTTCACTGCAACAGTTTCTTTTAACTGTCGATTTTCTCGACAACGGCTGAGAAGTGCATCTTGGTGCTTTGCCACATTACACCTCTGGCCATGAGCTTTTATTATGCGCAGTATGAATCGAATCTGAATTTCACAATTGGCGGCCTCCCCTTGTCAGAGCCATTTGAACCATTTGAACAAAACGTTGGGGGCTTATGGGCGCTCAACAACGAGGTCATCAGCGCTTGAACAAAAACGTGGACTTGCCGAATCCATTCCGCGTAGAATGGCTACTGTGTTGCATTATATAGGTGGACCCTCATGCCACTGATCAGGTGGTCATATTGCGTTCACACATTAGTATATATACTGATGAAAGGAAAGAAAGTTTAATAACGTTTGGTACTTGAATGGATATAAAAAAAATCGAAGTTTGGTTCGCAGGATAGAAGTGAGGTGTTTTAATGAAAATCAAACCTTCGTGATTATACTGGGATGTCACAGCTGGGATGCAGATAACACGGGGTATTTTAAACAAAATTATATTCCTATCACATTATCCACCTGTTTTGATGAGCTACTGGGCTTGCATGGGATCTCTGAACCTACAACTTTTGATTCTACTCCACTGAAGCGGACCGAGACTGCTGTTAATATTGATTCTGTGAGAAATGTTTCACTATAATATTAGCACACCAGCTCAGTGGTAAGTGGAATAACCTAATACGCATCATGATAAATTAAATTCATTTCCCTTCCAAAACATTCTTCGCTTTGTTGGAGTACATTGAGCATTGGGAAGGAATAAAGTTTGGATTTATATGCGTTGTCAATAAATCACAGTGATCGGTAATTACAAAGAATGGTGAATTATCCGTTCTTGTGACATTTGGTCGTCATGAATCCTTATAGAGCCATAGAAGGTAGACTTAAACGTCTTCGACATACGAATACTGTGTTAACAAGGGTAATGTCGCAATTTTAACTAAACCGGGCCTTAATGCAGTGAATAAAACAATATCATGGACATGGGATTTCGATTACAGACAGGGTTTGCATCACGTTCGCAGCAGTCGTGGAACGAAGGTAGAAGGAATAATTTGCACAAACTCTCAGAAATAGGCATTCTACGGGTACTCATCTATCACAAAACCCAATGGAGGAGGAGGAGGATAAACACTAGGATGTAACCGACCGGATACTGTGACGACAAAAGAAATAGCATTGAAATCTGTAGATGAAAAACGAGAACGAATCCTTTACGCGTGTTGGTATTTGTACGCTCATAGTTTTCCGTACTACATTGTGAAACACATCATTACCCGCTACAGTCAAGATGAAGCACACGTTGCACGGTCTGATCTGCACAGCTATGTTCAACACTGGAATGGAAAACGTTCACTGGGATAAAATATTCCTAAGATGAGGCGTGCAAAATAATTAAATTACGTTGCTGTAGGCAATAGTCTTCTCATTTAATCAGCTTAGAATCAGTTTCGCTATGCTGACACGTGGAATGACTACAGAAAAATGACCATGATCAAAGCTGCTGTGTAACATATCAAAATTACCCGAATATTTTGAGAAAGATTTCTGAAAACCTCATGAGAGTCTAAGTGCGTGGATCTATAGACACACATAGCTACATTCCATCATGGACAAACACTTCGACAGTAAACTGCGCCTTACGCGTAAAAATCGAATAAGTAAAACCAAGAAATATAATCGCATAACGGTCGACTGAATTACACATCTAACCGAAACAGATTAAAAATAGCTACTTGTTGAAATGACTCCAACCGTTATGCAGTACTGAAGTATACCAGTAAGCTTAGGAGAGTTACTGCCATATATTGACGCGTCCCCTAAGCAAAGTACTTGACCATTTATAATTTCGGCCGGACATGTTTCCCGGATCGTCCGATGATTAATGACTGAGTATGACACAGCAGCCGGTCAACTACCGCGTTGTCTTCAGATCCTGATCGCGGGGTTTCACTCTTTTTTTTGCGTTTCCCGGAAAATGGTGGGGAGAGCTGAAATGTTAATCGCTGTGAACTGCAGTTCAGCTGCGTTTAAGAGAAATAATACATGTTTCACTCACCCTGCGTTTACTGTTATGTAACTACCAGAACACTGTAAGGTCGGTACAGCTCAGGCATACTCTCTGATCCATCTCGGAACTTCCAAAACAGTCTGATTCGTCCAACCAGACACTCAAAAGCGTTGTAAAGGAAAGAATGCGGGTTAACGGGCACTAATACATAAAAAATAAACATTTGTACTCACTCATTTTCCTCCAGAGGCTCACACAGCAGTAAAAGCATAAGATTCACTGTGACCCGAATGTTAATAACAGGCTCGAATATTGCAAGTGACAGTGGAACGGAACTGGCTGTACGGTTTCACCATACACACAAATAATATATATATATATATGAATTGCTGCTTTCTGCATAGTAGTAAGTGCACCACAAAGTGACTACCCCTATACTTATAGACTAACATGTGTTGCTTCCACATGTCCACACATTAACACCTGACCTGCTGCCCAGGGGAACGTAAGTATTAATGGCTTGCTCTTGCCACATGTACTAGAAGGCACTAACCAATCTAAAAACATACTATTTCTAATAGCTATAATTAAATTTCAGCAAATAAAGTAAATACTGATTTAGTACTGATGTAACGTTGTTCAGTTCACTGTCCTGTCACCAACAGAAATATCTGCACTTACCTCCATTATTTCTTGTCATGTATTGAACTCTGCTTTCCAGATAAAATTCTAAAGATGTATTTCGTTCATTAATATGTTTGATTGTCTAATGACAGAAACGATCACACTTCATATTTCTCAGATGTTAAACAAATTCAAATTTCTATATTTGTTTTACTTCAGCTACTTCATTGTGTTGTTTGCACGAAAATTTATTTACGTGTTAATAGCTGCGCAGCTCTTAACATTTATACTCCTCCTTTAGTGTATTTAAAACTAAAATCATTACCAAGAGACGAACTCTGCTAAGTTCTGAACTAAAAGTAAGCTACATTTTCTTTGTCAAGTAAATTCACATTTACGAATGCAATGCATCAACGTTCTGTCTTTAATGAAAAATTTATTTCCATTTTCGTAGATTTGGATCTCTGAAATTTAGTTGTAACCATTCATGTGCGTGAGTAAGACAACAAATCGCCAACAATTTCAAATAAGTAACATTAGGTGAATTATATATATTATTAAGTACGCTCTGTGTGTATGATAGTATTAGGCACGAGAAGAAACTCCATTTTTTGTATTAAGTATTTCCCATTCTAATAATTTTCTGAATTACTCATCAAAGAAAACGAACCTCTGATTTATAAACCAGAATTTACCTTACAATTCCTTCTTTGTGTATTTATAATTTTCCCGTAGCTTTTAAAAGCTGTTGAACAATAAGTTGACATTATCAATTGTTATTTTGTATGTCTCGCATAAAAGTTATTAATTGGCGATACCTTGTGTTAAGCGACAAACGTTCCCTACGAGAATTGTTTTCATTTTGTGTAACGAAGCCGCACAGTCCATAGGTCTCAAAGCAATTTTTTGCAGCTAGCAATGGATTTCATCAAAGGCTACATTTATTGGCATGTGGTAGAAAATTTCAGAGTGTTTGGAGAGGTAATAGTTGGCGCACCTTTGTGAAACCTGTTCTGACTCTTGATGGACCGCTTGTTTGTGATTAACGAATCGTTTGAAGGCATTCCGCAGTGAGAGAAAAATAAAAGGGAGCACTGCAACTCTTTTAGCCTACAAGCAGTTACCGATAATTTGTCAAACTATACTACATTGACCTTATTGAACCAGCCACTATAAATTGAATCGGACGCACTTAAAGTACCTTTCAAATGTTAACCACGTCGCTTATATGCTGCCTGGATTGCCTACAGTTAACTTTTGCCAGCTGTTGGGTAATGATATTACACACCACTTTCACACTTCTGTGCAATTAAAAAAAAGAAAAAAAAGCATTTCTTGGCTGGTACACCATACTTCACCCTCACGGTGAGCTTGATTTACCATAATTTTCCATTGTTTCCCTATGTCGGAGTGGTTTTTGCTTATTTTTGGGTATTGTTTAAAGCAACTGCCCACGATGCTAGTCTTACACCCTTCCGAGGATCTTAAGTTATAGTTACCAAAAAACCTTCATCCACTGAATATTACTCTACATCTACATCCATACTCCGCAAGCCACCTGACGGTGTGAGGCGGAGGGTACCTTGAGTACCTCTATCGGTCCTCCCTTTGATTCCAGTCTCGTATTGTTCGTGGAAAGAAAGACTGTCGGTATGCCTCTGTGTGGGCTCTAATCTCTCGGTAAAAACATCTCAATTATATTGATGTTAAAAACAAATCCTTAAGGAATTAAATATGGAGTTTGGTGCAACTATATCACTAACTCAACATCTGCCTCCGCAACAATCGACGGTACGTTACACCATGAAATCCCTTTCTATTGTCGGAGTCTCTAGACGCACACTCTCGGTAGCGTGCTTGCTCTAGATTCGGATTAAGGTGCTTCGAATCCTGTATGTAATTAATGAGAGGCCGCTTCTGTTGCTGATATATACTGTGAGACAACGGAGAAGAGCTGCAAGTTGTAAACAGTAGTTGTGGACGGACTGGATTGCACAGGATGTGAAGTTCAAGTTTCAAAATGCTGTAAAAGAAAGAACAACTGCTCACAAAACGGAATGTTACCGAAAGAAACGAAAGAAAGTTTAGCAATAATGTTCCATTAGTTGGCGATGTGAGCGACAAACATAGATGGTTTCAGCTACAAATGATACATGAATCGCAATACGACGGCTAGAGTGTAAGTTTCACATCAAACCAATCGTACTGTTCAATGTGCAAAAGTCTGCCATTCAATAGTTGTGGCTCTGTTACAGTAGGTACCACATCGGGTGAGAGAAATTGGACTTTAATTATCCTGGGGCCAAAAACTGCACAGGAAGCAACAAAGAAATCGGTCATAAACTGTGCGATATTCTGTCCACTGTTTCCTGCTACAAGTTAAAATCGAGTAGCAGCGCTTTCCCCAACAGGTCGGAGTGTCTCAAGTGCCACGTTCGGAATGCGTTGCTCGATGCAGGTCTTCAAATCAGCTTTGTTTGTAATCACAGCACTGAACAGACCATCTTTCAGATAACCCAACAGCCGGAAGTCACAGGGATTAAAATCAGGTTATCTGGACGGCCAGGCTGTAGGGAAATTAAGGCTTGTTAATTTTGCCATTTCCAAAACGCTTGTGCAGCAGCTGCTTTACTGGCTGTGCAATGTGCGGAGGAGATCCATCTTGCATAAAGATGATTCTGTCACAGATCCACGCTTTTGAAAGGTTGGAATGACGTTGGTATGCGAAAGACTCTCATAGCGTTTACCGTTGACGGTAGTGCTAACAGGAATTGTAGGGCCTATCTCCTCGAAAAAAAATGGTCCTACTATAAACGATGTCGTCAACCCGCACCACGGTTACCTTTTCAGAATGAAGCGGTACCGGTTGATGGCCGGGCATGGTAGCCGCACGGTCTAGGCGTCTTGTCACGGTCCGTGTGGCTACCCCGTCGGAGGTTCGAGTCATCCCTCGGGCATGTGTGTGTGTGTGTGTGTTGTCCATAGTGTAAATTAAAGTTAGATTAAGTAGTGTGTAGGCTTAGGGACCGATGACCTCTGCAGTTTGGTCACATAAAGCTTTACCACAAATTTTCAAAATTTTTTTCGGTTGATATGCGAGACCGGTTGACAGGTCCTCATGTTCTTGTAGATGGAAATGGGCTTCGTATATCCACGGAATGTTCCATGTCCACACAAAATCCACTTCCATGTGAGCAAGAAATTCTACAGACAACATTTGTTTTACTGGCAGGCTGAACCTGCTGTCAAACATGGGTAATTTTGTTTGGATAGCAATGCAGGATGTTTCGTATAATTCCGTGCACCGTGTTCACAGGCATGTCCAAAGTACGGACTATTCCCCGTGCACTACATATTTGCACACCACCACTTGAGTCTTCCTGCAGTGCTGCGGCCACACCTTCTACTGTCGTCAGCTGAATTGTTTTATTCCCTCTGCCACACTGCACTTCAGAAGAATCTGTCTTTTCATATTTCCTAATCATTTACTCCAGACCATTGGTAGACATCGGATCAACGCCTTGTTTCATAGCTTTTAGAGTCAACTTCTGCAGAGTTGCTGGCACACAGCTACTGTTCTTGTAAAAGAGTTTTACCAGAAGCCCGCGATCCTAAATTGAACCGTGTATCCCGCGTCTTTTATTTTGCGTATTATGTTGCTTAGAGCGTCATCTATTGGACATATTTTCATCATAAGTTTTTGTTTCACTAACGTTTCCCCCCTCTACGATGATATTTAGTTTAAATTTAACTTCATTCCTAGCAGTGGTTCGTTTTTAAAGTGTTTTTAAACTGGAATTTTAATAATAATCACCCTGTAGATGGTATTTCGGACGAAGCCTGGGGAATAGTACCAGAGGCCATTACATACGAGGACACAGTTTGATAATGGCATGGATGTGAAAGCCGAAACCGGTCGTGGACTTTCAGTATACAGGGTGAACATCAATAAAACCTACAAATTGCAGGGATGGATTCCTGACTGGAAATGGAGGAAAAAATGTCCTATGAACATGTGTCCGGAAATGGACGGCGTGCGCGCAACGACAACAAATGGTCCCGGAACACAACACAGAGCTGCATCGCATCAACATCACAAGGCAAGTTCAAAGTGGCGTCCATGGGATGTAATGCATGCCTTCACACGTGTCATCATGGATTGGCCGATTCTTTCGCAAGTTACGGCCTCTCTCCGAATAGCATCACAGGCGTCGTGAACACGCTGTTGAAGGGTCTGCACATCTGGAACTGGTTCAGAATACACAGCGCTTTTCAGATGTCCCCAGAGATAAAAATCAAAGAAGTCCGATGCCTAGCGGCTCATGCTACAGGACCTCCGCGTCCTATCCAACGTCCATGGAAGATGTTGAGGTGTAGGCGAATTGTAACGCAAAAGTGGGATGGTGTTCTGTCATGCAGAAATCACATTGTCTGTAGTGTTGTGAAAGGCATATTTTAAAGCAGTCCAGGCAGAGTATTCGGCAGGAAGTCCAGGTACGTTCCTGCATTTAGGCGTTATGAAATAATAATCTATCCAAGCATGTAGTGGCCATAAATACCTCCCCACTCATTGTCTGTAGTGTTGTGAAAGGCATATTTTAAAGCAGTCCAGGCAGAGTATTCGGCAGGAAGTCCAGGTACGTTCCTGCATTTAGGCGTTATGAAATAATAATCTATCCAAGCATGTAGTGGCCATAAATACCTCCCCACTCACTGATGCCGAACCGATGCTGATGAGGCACCTCAACCACTTTCCGAGGATTGTCTGTAACCCACAGATGATGATGATTATGCAGACTGGTGATGCCGGTTCTGCTAAAGGTTGCTTCGCTGGTAAAGAGGACTGAGGACAATAATCCCATAATTTTCATAGTCTGATGCAAAAACCATAGACAAAATGTTTCCCAAGAGGAAAACCCGCTGCTGATAGTCCTTCTAATCGTTTCAGGTGATAGGAATAGTAGCGGTTGTCATGGAGGATACATATAATCATACTTGCCTTACACCATGTTAGCAGACCACTTGCCAGGAGCTTCTACTAGGGTTCGTCCCAATATCCTGCAGGACCCGCTCCTTCAAATTTCGTGTGGCCACTTTGCTGCACCTTCGTCTGTCTGAAAGAACTCGTGATCACACAATCGCCAAAAAAGTTCTTGAAATGTGTGTAATGTGGTTGGTGTCCGTATGAGTGCTTGTTTTGGTATAGACTGTTTCGATCTGCTTGGCCGTACACAAACCTCGGCTTGTTGCCCACATGGATACCGGATCATTCTGCTGCTTACAGTACGGCGCGTCTACCATACAGCCTGCAGCGCACAGGGAACACACGGCACATGGTCAGAGGAATTTTCATTCATCAGTGGCATCTACCATGGAACGATACATTTCCGATCACATGTTCACCTGACCTTTCCTCCTCCATTTGTAGTCAGGAATCTGACCCTGCAGTTTCTCGGTTTTATTAGTGTTGACCCTGTATATCACCAAATCACCAACTGGAGCAGGCTTTCATCAACTGAATGTACAGTTGCGGAATAGCAGCGCCTCTCACATGCCCCACACTCACTCAGCCGAAGTGGCGTCCTCAAAAATGGTTCAAATGGCTCTGAGCACTATGGGACTTAACATCTGAGGGCATCAGTCTCCTAGAACTTAGAACTACTTAAACCTAACTAACCTAAGGGCATCACACACATCCATGCCCGAGGCAGGATTCGAACCTGCGAACGTAGCGGTCCCGCGGTTCCAGACTGAAACGCCTAGAACGGCTCGGCCACACTGGCCGGCTAAGTGACGTCCTGTTGAAAGGCGGTTGCACTAAATACAAGCAAGTAAGTAGGCGAGTCGCTATATAAAAAAAAAGAAAAAAAGAAAGGCGTATCTTCTCAAGTTACGAAATGAAGGAATTGCATCTGTGTGTGCTAAAGGATGACTTGTTTGTAATATATTTCTAACCGTGTACCATTCGTACAAAAAAAGAAAGGCGTATCTTCTCAAGTTACGAAATGAAGGAATTGCATCTGTGTGTGCTAAAGGATGACTTGTTTGTAATATATTTCTAACCGTGTACCATTCGTACATTCAGGACTGGCGGACGGAACTCAGTACTTCGTTCTTAATGGGACAATAACGCCATGTGTAAATTTCAGGAATACCCGAAATAAGTGCTATAGGACCGTTATTATTTATAATACATATGTAAGTGATCTAGTAGGTAACCTCACTAGCTCCAGGAGGCTAGTTGCACATGAGGTGTTTTCCTATAAGAAGCTAGTAATGCCGTACGGCTCTTACGTACTTCAGGATGACCAGCAGAAAATCGATGATTCGTACAGGTAATGGTGTTTTACCATGACCGTAACTAAATGTACCGTATTCCGCATCAGTGGGAGAAGAAAGCCGCTACAGTCTCGTTACGCTAGTGGTGACAAATCACTTGGTACTGTAACCATAGCAAAATACCTCGGAGCTACTATCCAGACGACCTACAGCGAAATGGACATACAAAAATAATTTTAGAAAAATCAGATTCCCGGCAGAAAAATCTTAAGAAAATGTATTTCATCCACGAAAGAAGCGTCATACGTAACACTTGTTCGACCGATTCTAGAGTATTTTCGTCAGTCTAGGACCCGCATTAGATTGTGTTACTAGTAGACAGTGTCCAACGAAGAAGGCGCGTTTCGTCACAGGATCGTTTAGTCGGCGCAAGGGCGTTACGGAGATGCTCAACAAACTCAAGTGGCAGACGCTGCAACAGAGGCGTTGTGCATCACGGAGAGGTTCACTATTGAAATTCTGAGAGGATACGTTCTGGAAATTCGGAAACATTTTACTTTCCAAGACATACTTCAAGAGAAATCATGTCACCTAGAGGATCCGAAAAATTAAAACTAATACAAGACTTACTGACAATAATTCTTCCCACGCACTATTCTCCGTTCACAAATTGGATAGGGAAGGGGAAAACAGAACAGTCCTACGCCAGACACTGTTACTTGGCTGCGGAGAACAGATGTCAATGTACTGATTTGCGGTGGACCTGTCTGCTGTTCTCACTAGTCCTCATCCCAAGAGATTGTTCTTTGGCATGCCATTTCAGCAAGCAAAGCAGGAATAAGAAACAGTATCATCCAGCCAAGGAAGAAGAGGAAAATGCTGCTGGAGTAAACTTCTATTCCAAAACATTATAAAAACAGGGGAATCGTATGCAAATTCCTGGACGCCTACGCATTGCTCAGTAGGCATCTCTGTGAAAGGATTTGTTACGCAGTGTAATTTCAGTGGATTCTCCAATAAGAGAGTCGCAGTAGCTCGAAACAAGAATCTGGATCCTCGTTTACTGAAACATGTTTTCGTGTTCTGGGCATAAACGTGACAACCTCGCCAGTTTTCTGAGGGGATGAGTGACACTTTTGGCGGTGTTCTGTCGGTCGTAAGCAGAAGAGAAAAACTCAACGGTCTCGATGGTGTTATTGTAGAAAACAGATAATTTAGAGCTCTGATGGCAAGCCCGCGCTAAGCAAAGAAAAATGCTGAAATATAGAAATAATGCATAGAATGTCTATATAAGAGAAACAGGCATGAAGACTTATTACAGAAAGAAAATGGGAAGTAAATGAAGATGAGATGAGAGGTATGTACTGCGAAAAGAATTTGACAGAGCTCTGAAAGAAGCAAGTTCCCTGCAATAGACGATATTGTCTCGTAATTACTTTTTTGGGAGGACCAGCCATGACAAAAATGTTCCATCTTCTGTGAAAGTTGAACGAATTACTCTAACACTTCAAGAAGAAGTAATAATTCCTGTTCCAAAAAAGGCAAGTACTGCCATGTGTGCATATCACGGAACCGTCAGTTTAATAAGCATTTGTTGAAAATACTAACACGAATTATGTACAGCATAATGGAAAAACTGGTAGAACTCGACCGTGGGAAGGATCAGTTTGCGGTCAGGAGAAATGTAGGAACAAGCAAGGCCATAGTGATCCAACTACCTATCTCAGAAGGTAGGCTGAAAAAAGGCAAAACTACGTTTATGACATTTGTAGGTTCAGATTAAGCTTTTTACAAAGTTGACCGACTCTCTGCAATTGTGAAGGTAGAAAGGGTAAAATACAGGGAGCGAAATCTACAATTTCTACAGAAATCTGTCTACAGTTATGTGAAAAGGAAGCGCGGCTTGAAAATGAAGCAGTAATAGCAGTAAATAAGAAGAGAGTGATACAAGATTGTAGATTGTCTCCGATGTTATTGAATCAGGGACATCAAGGCGATATTTCGGAATGGAATTTCCGATGACACTGAATTCTGTCAGAGACTGGAAAGGACTTGGGACAGCAGTTGAACAGAATGGATAGTTTCTTGAAAAGACGTTACGAGATGAATATCAACAAAAGTGAAAGAATTGTCATATTAAAACAGGTGACGCTGAAAGAATCTGTTAAGGAAATGAGACCTAAACTGTTCGACAATTTGGGCCGCAACATAGATATACAGGGGATATAAAATGCAGGCTGACAATAGCAAGAAAAGCCTTTTTGAACAGACGAATTTGTTAACATTCAATATAAATTTAAGCATTAGAAGTATTTCCTGAAGGCAACTGTATGAAGTGTAGCCCTGTATGGAAATGAAACGTGTATTAGCAGTTTAGACAAGAAAGGAACAGAAGCTACTGAAATGAGTTGCTATGAAGAATATTGAAAATATGGTGGTAGATCGGGTATCTAATGAGGAGGTTCTGAAGTGAATCGGAACAAAAAGAGGTAGGACATGTCAATTTGGTAGCGGACGGGAGTGCGGCAGGTAAAATATACAGATGAAGACTAAGACAAGATTACTCATTTATGTAGGTTGCAAAGTTGAACAGAACTGCATTGCGTGGAGAGCTGATTAAAATTAGTCTTTGATCTGGAGACCCCAACAACAATAACAACAGATACATCCCCTGACCATGAAGCCTATCGACGAAAGCCTGGGATTTCATTCGAATAAGACGCGGCAACTTAGCCTATAACTTAGCTTCCAAGGTCTCGAAAGACTTCGTATTCCGTTCGTACAATTATTTGAAAATTTTAACTCGTACGCTATCTTATTAAAAGTCTCTGGCCATCTATTAGCAGATCATGTGGAACGTCCTTCCTTTGCCTTCATGTCTGCCTGAAATCTGCAGGAGACAGTTTCAGGGAGGTGTCGGAATGTCTGTGGAGGAGTAGTAGCCCATTCATCCTCAAAAGTCAAAACCAGAGAAAGTAGTTACACTAGACGGAAAGTCGGCTATCTAACTGTTCGAAATGGTGCTCCTACGGGTTCAGACCGGGACTCTGGACAGACGAGTCCACTTCGAGAACGTTATTGTCCACAAAGCATTGCCTCACAGAAGCTGATTCATCTACATCTCATCTACATTTATACTCCGCAAGCCACCCAACGGTGTGTGGCAGAGGCACTTTACATGCCACTGTCATTACCTCCCTTTCCTGTTCCACTCGCGTATGGTTCTCGGGAAGAACGATTGCCGGAAAGCCTCCGTGCGCCATGGAATCTCTCTAATTTTACATTCGTGATCTCCTCGTAAGGTATAAGTAGGAGGAAGCAATATATTCGATACCTCATCCAGAAACGCACCCTCTCGAAACCTGGACAGCAAGCTACTCCGCGATGCAGAGCGCCTCTCTTGCAGTCTGCCATTTGAGTTTGCTAAACATCTCCGTAACGCTATCACGCTTACCAAATAACCCTGTGATGAAACGAGCCGCTCTTCTTCCGATCTCCTCTATCTCCTCTGTCAACCCGACCTGGTACGGATCCCACACTGATGATCAATACACAAGTATAGGCCGAACGAGTGTTCTGTAAGCCACCTCCTTTGTTGATGGACTACATTTTCTAAGGACTCTCCCAATGAATCTCAATCTGGCGCCCGCCTTATCAACTATTAACTTTATATGATCATTCCACTTCAAATCCTTCCGCACGCATACTCCCAGATATTTTACAGAAGTAACTACTACCAGTGTTTGTTCCGCTATCATATAATCATACAATAAAGGATCCTTCGTTCTATGTATTCGCAATACATTACATTTGTCTATCAGTTGCCGCTCCCTGCACCAAGTGCCTATCCGCTGCAGATCTTCCTGCATTTCGCTGCAATTTTCTAATGCTGCAACTTCTCTGTATACTACAGCATCATCCGCGAAAAGCCGCATGGAATTTCCGACACTATCTTCTAGGTCATTTATATATATTGTGAAAAGCAATGGTCTCATAACACTCCCCTGTGGCACGCCAGAGGTTACTTTAACGTCTGTAGACGTCTCTCCATTGAGAACAACATGCTGTGTTCTGTTTGCTAAAAACTCTTCAATCCAGCCACACAGCTGGTCTGATATTCCGTAGGCTCTTACTTTGTTTATCAGGCGACAGTGCGGAACTGTATCGAACGCCTTCCGGAAGTCAAGAAAAATGGCATCTAGTATTTTCTGGGTCTGATGAACAAATAAAGCGAGGTAGGTCGCACACGATCGCTGTTACCAGAATCCATGTTGATTCCTACAAAGTAGATTCTGAGTTTCGAGAAATGATATGATACGCGAGCAAAAAACATGTTCTAAAATTCTACAGCAGATCGATGTGAGAGATATAGGACTATAGTTTTGTGTATCTGCGCGACGACCCTTCTTGAAAACTGGGACTACCAGCGCTCTTTTCCAATCATGTGGAACCTTCCGTTCCTCTAGAGACTTGCGGTACACGGCTGTTAGAAGGGGGGAGGGCAAGTTCTTTCGCGTATTCTGTGTAGAATCGAATTGGTATCCCGTCAGGTCCAGTGGGATTTCCTCTGTTGAGTGATTTCAGTTGCTTTTCTATTCCTTGGACACTTATTTCGATGTCAGCCATTTTTTCGTTCGTGCGAGGATTTAGAGAAGGAACTGCAGTGAGGTCCTCCTCTGTGAAACAGCTTTGGAAAAAGGTGTTTAGTTTTTCAGCTTTACGCGTGTCACGATACGGTGTTTTGTCATACCGATACAAATAACCACAGTCTCTGAACTGTTACTCTGCTGCACTCAGTATACCAGTACGATATTGTAAAATGTGATCGCATCCTTCCACATTAGCATTTCCTTAAGCACAGTTAGGGAACCACACACTACCACAATAAAGACGGCCATACTGTGAGGCCGCCGAGCGGTTAAAGGCGCTACAGTCTGGAACCGCACGACCGCTACAGTCGCAGGTTCGAATCCTGCCTCGGGCATGGATGTGTGTGATGTCCTTAGGTTAGTTAGGATTAAGTAGTTCTAAGTTCTAGGGGACTTATGAGCACAGCAGTTGAGTCCCATAGTGCTCAGAGACATTTGAACCATTTTGAACTGTGAGGCCACCTTCTCAGTATTTCAGTGCTGGAAGGTAACGTTCTCCAGGCTTTCGCCAAACCCAAAACATTCCATCGATTGCCACAGTGTTTAACGCGACTCATTACTGGCTCCCGGTCATCCATTGTCCTGTGGCATCGCTATTTTCACCACTTAAAGCATCACTTAGCAGGTGTGGCTTATGAGGAGCTGCTGGGCCATTGGACTCCATTCCTTTTAACTCTCTACGGCAAGTCATTTGTGCTAGCTAAATTGCTGACAGCACTTTGTAATTCACGAGTTATACCTTCCGCTGATTTCATGCTGCTTCTTACAACCAGCCTCCGCAATGATCGGCGGTCTCTTTCCGTCAGTACATGAAATGGGCCTGGTCTTGGCTTAATTGTCGTTGTTCCTTCGAATTTCCACTTTACAACTATATCAGCGACATTCGACCTAGGTAGCAATGATCAACGACATGAGGATGCAGAAGGCAATGGAAACCACTGCATTAAAGACACGTAACGTGTATCCACAGGACATGTGACCTGTAATTGAAGAAGTGTCATGATGATCTCTCCATTGGCAAAAGATTCCGGAATAGTCCCCCATTCGGATTTCTGGGAGGGGACTGCCAAGGGGGAGGTTACCATGAGAAAAAGATTTAATAATCAACGAAAGGATAACGTTCTACGAGTCGGGGCGTGGAATGTCAGAAGCTTGAACGTGGTAGGGAAACTAGAAAATCTGAAAAGGGAAATGCAAAGGCTCAATCTAGATATAGTAGGAGTCAGTGAAGTGAAGTGGAAGGAAGACAAGGATTTCTGGTCAGATGAGTATCGGGTAATATCAACAGCAGCAGAAAATGGTATAACAGGTGTAGGATTCGTTATGAATAGGAAGGTAGGGCAGAGGGTGTGTTACTATGAACAGTTCAGTGACCGGGTTGTTCCAATCAGAATCGACGGCAGACCAACACCGACAACGATAGTTCAGGTATACATGCCGACGTCGCAAGCTGAAGATGAACAGATAGAGAAAGTGTATGAGGATATTGAAAGGGTAATGCAGTATGTAAAGGGGGACGAAAATCTAATAGTCATGGGCGACTGGAATGCAGTTGTAGGGGAAGGAGTAGAAGAAAAGGTTACAGGAGAATATGGGCTTGGGACAAGGAATGAAAGAGGAGAAAGACTAATTGAGTTCTGTAACAAGTTTCAGCTAGTAACAGCGAATACACTGTTCGAGAATCACAAGAGGAGGAGGTATACTTGGAAAAGGCCGGGAGATGCGGGAAGATTTCAATTAGATTACATCATGGTCAGACAGAGGTTCCGAAATCAGATACTGGATTGTAAGGCGTACCCAGGAGCAGATATAGACTCAGATCACAATATAGCAGTGATGAAGAGTAGGCTGAAGTTCAAGACATTAGTCAGGAAGAATCAATACGCAAAGAAGTGGGATACTGAAGTACTAAGGAATGACGAGACACGTTTGAAGTTCTCTAACGCTATAGATACAGCAATAAGGAATAGCGCAGTAGGCAGTACAGTTGAAGAGGAATGGACATCTCTAAATAGGGCCATCACAGAAGTAGGGAAGGAAAACATAGGTACAAAGAAGGTAGCTGCGAAGAAACCATGGGTAACAGAAGAAATACTTCAGTTGATTGATGAAAGGAGGAAGTACAAACATGTTCCGGGAAAATAAGGAATACAGAAATACAAGTCGCTGAGGAATGAAATAAATAGGAAGTGCAGGGAAGTTAAGACGAAATGACTGCAGGAAAAATGTGAAGACATCGAAAAAGATATGATTGTCGGAAGGACAGACTCAGCATACAGGAAAGTCAAAACAACCTTTGGTGACTTTAAAAGCAACGGTGGTAACATTAAGAGTGCAACGGGAATTCCACTGTTAAATGCAGAGGAGAGAGCAGATAGGTGGAAAGAATACATTGAAAGCCTCTATGAGGGTGAAGACGGTGATAACATTAAGAGTGCGACGGGAATTCCACTGTTCAATGCAGAGGAGAGAGCAGATAGGTGGAAAGAATGCATTGAAAGCCTCTATGAGGGTGAAGATTTGTCTGATGTGATAGAATAAGAAACAGTAGTCGATTTAGAAAAGATAGGGGATCCAGTATTAGAATCGGAATTTAAAAGAGTTTTGGAGGACTTACGGTCAAATAAGGCAGAAGGGATAGATAATATTCCATCAGAATTTCTAAAATCATTGGGGGAAGTGGCAACAAAACGACTATTCACGTTGGTGTGTAGAATATATGAGTCTGGCGATATACCATCTGACTTTCGGAAAAGCATCATCCACACAATTCCGAAGACGGCAAGAGCTGACAAGTGCGAGAATTATCGCACAATCAGCTTAACAGCTCATGCATCGAAGCTGCTTACAAGAATAATATACAGAAGAATGGAAAAGAAAATTGAGAATGCGCTAGGTGACGATCAGTTTGGCTTTAGGAAAAGTAAAAGGACGAGAGAGGCAATTCTGACGTTATGGCTAATAATGGAAGCAAGGCGAAAGAAAAATCAAGACACTTTCATAGGATTTGTCGACCTAGAAAAAGCGTTCGACAATATAAAATGGTGCAAGCAGTTCGAGATTCTGAAAAAAGTAGGGGTAAGCTATAGGGAGAGACGGGTCATTTACAATATGTACAACAACCAAGAGGGAATAATAAGAGTGGACGATCAAGAACGAAGTGCTCGTATTAAGAAGGGTGTAAGACAAGGCTGTAGCCTTTCGCCCCTACTCTTCAATCTATACATCGAGGAAGCAATGATGGAAATAAAAGAAAGGTTCAGGAGTGGAATTAAAATACAAGGTGAAAGGATATCAATAATACGATTCGCTGATGACATTACTATCCTGAGTGAAAGTGAAGAAGAGTTAAATGATCTGCTGAACAGTATGAACAGTCTAATGAGTACACAGTATGGTTTGAGAGTAAATCGGAGAAAGACGAAGGTAATGAGAAGTAGTAGAAATGAGAACAGCGAGAAACTTAACACCAGGATTGATGGTCACGAAGTCAATGAAGTTAAGGAATTCTGCTACCTAGGCAGTAAAATAACCAATGACGGACGGAGCACGGAGGACATCAAAAGCAGACTCGCTATGGCAAAAAAGGCATTTCTGTCCAAGAGAAGTCTACTAATATCAAATACCGGCCTTAATTTGAGGAAGAAATTTCTGAGTATGTACGTCTGGAGTACAGCATTGTATGGTAGTGAAACATGGGCTGTGGGAAAACCGGAACAGAAGAGAATCGAAGCATTTGAGATGTGGTGCTATAGACGAATGTTGAAAATTAGGTGGACTGATAAGGTAAGGAATGAGGAGGTTCTACGCAGAATCGGAGAGGAAAGGAATATGTGGAAACACTGATAAGGAGAAGGGACAGGATGATAGGACATCTGCTAAGACATGAAGGAATGACTTCCATGGTACTAGAGGGAGCTGTAGAGGGCAAAAACTGTAGAGGAAGACAGAGATTGGAATACGTCAAGCAAATAATTGAGGACGTAGGTTGCAAGTGCTACTCTGAGATGAAGAGGTTAGCACAGGAAAGGAATTCGTGGCGGGCCGCATCAAACCAGTCAGTAGACTGATGACCAAAAAAAAAAAAAAAAAAAAAAATGCTCTAGAAGATCCGAAATGACGCTGATGGATTTTTCACTCAGGCGACACCCGAGGTCTGGACCACGTTTGAGCTCACTGAGCTCCCCTGACCGACCAGTTCTGTTGTTCCTGCTTCTCTGCTGACACGACGACACTAACGCCTTCCTTTTCTACTGGTTAGTCCTCCTCTAGTGGCATCTGGTGGTCAACTTCGCATTACATACGGGTATCCTGATACTTTTAATAAGATGTATACTGAAGTGACAAGAGTCATGGTATAGTGATGTGTAAATACAGTGTTTCAAAATGAACATACGTATTTTTAATGCTTATATTTATTAAACTTTAAGGCATACGAATATGAAACTTAACACACGTATTTACGAACCTCTCGAGATCAGATTACAGATGTTCAATATGTCCTCCATCAGTGACACGAACAATATCACATCGATACTCAAATTCCTCCCATACTCGGGCAAGCATGTCGTTCGTCTAGATTGTTATGCCAGTACGGATCCGGTTCTTCAACTCTTCCAGGTTCTGTGGGAGTGGTGGTACATAAAAGTTGTTCTTAACGAAACCCCACAGGAAGAACTCAGAGGGTGTCAAATCCGGTGACTGTGGAGCCCAGCTGAGACACACTAAGTCGCCAGCTCCTTGACGACCATTCCAACGGTTTGGTAGAGCTTTCTTCAGGTATTCACGCACTTGGCGACTCCAGTGAGGGGGTACCCCGCCTTGTTGAAAAATTAAGTTGTCTTCGTTCAACCTCCGAAGCAACCAGTTTTGTAACATAGCGAGATACTGCTGACCGTTAACCGTGTTTCCATCAAAGAAGAATGGGCCGTAAACAGATGATCGGGATATCGCTCAAAACACATTGACTTTGGGCGAATCTCGTACATGTTCAATGGCCCCAAATTCGAACATTGTGTTTGTTTACCTGAGCACTAACATGGAAAGTCGCGTCATCACTGAACACGATGCGTTGTGCCAAAGTGTTATCGTTGTCAATAGCATTAATAATCTCGTTACAAAATGCCACAAGTTTGTGTTTGTCATCAGGACACAGAGCTTGTAATGGCTGTAACTTGTACGGTTTCATAACCAACCGACGTCTCAAAACACGCCAAATGTTTGTTGAAGGCAGTTGTAATCCCCGAATGGCACGACGAGTTGATTTTGAAGGACTACGTTGGAAAGCAGTTTGAATTCGTGCAACATTATCTTTACGAACATGAGGGCTGCCAGGACTCTTTCCTTTACATACACATCCTGTATCTAGAAACTGTCGATACCATCTGCGAATGTCCCACCCATTTGTAGGATTAATTTGGTACCTCAATCTGAAACGTCTTTGCACTGTAATGACGCAATTGCACTTCGCAAACTCGAGAACACAAAATGATTTCTCCTGCGGAGTAGCCATTTTAAACATATGACGGTTAACAATCAAAACAGAAGACAACTGACATCTAGTGGCTATTAATATGAACTAGACTATGTATTCGTTTTTCCAACAGCCGAGCCGAGGCGCAGCGATCGATAGTTTGGACAAAATAATACTTTGTAATACGTATATTATGTTTGAAACGCCCTGTATATAGAGAGGGCGGCAGTATCGCGTACACAAGGTATAAAAGGGCAGTGCACTGGCGGGGCTGTCATTTCTGCTAAGGTCCGTTATCTGAAGAGGTTTCCGACGTCATTATGGCCGTACGACGGGAATTAAAATACTTTGAACTAGGAGTGGTAGTTGGTGGTAGACTCTTGGGATAATCCATTTCGGAAATCTTTAGGGAATTCAACATACCTTAGATAGATAACGTCAAGAGTGTGCAGGTAATACCAGATTTCAGTCATTGCCTCTCACCACAAATAACGCAGTGGCCGACGGCCTTCACTTAACGACCAAGAGCGGTGCTTGTGTAGAGCTGTCGATGTTGACAGGCAAGAAACACTGACTGAAATAACCGCAGAAATCAGTGTGAGACGTACGACTGTCGTATCCGTTAGCATAGTGTGGCGAAATTTGGCGTTAATGGTCTGTGGCAACAGACGACCGACGCGATCGCCTTTGCTAACAACACGACATGCCCGCAGCGCCTCTCCTGGGCTCGTGACCGTATTAGTTGGATCCTAGACGACTTTAAAACCGTGGCCTGGTCACATGAGTCCCGATTTCATTTGATAAGAATTGATGGTGGCATTCGAGTGTGGCACAGGCCCAAGAAACCATGAACCCAATTTGTCAACAAGGCACTGTGCAAGATGGTGATGGCTCCACAATGGTGTGGGCTGCGTTTACATGGAATGGACTGGGTCATTTGGTGCATCTGAAATGGTCATTGACTGTAAATGGCTATGTTTGGCTACTCGGAGACCATTTGCAGCCATTCATAGATTTCACGTTCTGTGAGCGGTGGGGTGCTATTCTGTCATTCTGCGCAACTGATTAATCTGAGATGTACCCTTTACCCTGTGGCTCCTGCAAGATGCAATTTCCACCCCCACACTACTACAGAAGTCAGACAGACGCTCCTAACGTTCTAAAGGGAAATGCCTGAAAAACTTTCAGTCTTCTGGAGTCGTCTGCTGTGAGGAAATGACACAAAAATTCACAAAATTTCTTACGTAACTAGTGGGATACTTGGGTACTGGAATAGTGCTAGTTAGTGTAATAAAAACATGAAACTAACGAAAATTATTATTTATTTTCCAAAAGTTCTGAGAAATCACAATGGCACTTTTAGTTATGATTTGAACAAGTTATTTCTGGGTTCTTTTCGGAATGTGAAGTTACATCTTAAGGATAGGATTCGCTAATGAAATTTATATACAAATTTAAAGATTGTTAATGACTTGGCAGAATGGCTGAGAGCCGCACCTACTCAACTTGAATAATTATCCGTTACAATGTTGCTATGTACGGTCGAGGCTGTCGCGTGTGAAATGCAGTAAAGTGTACTGTTGTGGAGGAAATATGGGGCTCGCAAGAGCTGTAGCGCACAATACTGTGAGTTGCGATGAATGCTGTCTGCGCCGCTCACTACTGACAAAGAAGATAACTCTCGTTCTATCTGGATTGGCCTTCACCAATCAAACTCTCCCTACACCTTGATGAAGTCAAGGACTCCTATTCGCCTCTAGTCTAACTATTGGCGTGGTACACCGGTCAGATAACCAGTCCACCGCGATGCCACTCAAAAATTCGCTCGCAGGCCTTTAACTATAACTCTGTCCGTTCACACCGCACAATAAGTGTGGCGGCCAACACAGTGAACAACGCTTAATCGCAAGGACTCAATATAGAGTTGCACTCCGATTTGCTCTCGACAGAGGTGCTCTCCCAGTGAAGTACTAAGGAGAGACTTGCTCCTCGCTCTTTGAGTACACGTACGAACGCGCACGCTCTCGTTACATGTTCCTCCTCCAAGAGCAACAACGGAACAGCCCTTCTCCACGCCAGACGTGAAGGGGTATATCTTTCGGTCTCTTCCATTACTCCTTCAGCTCAACGCGTCAGGAATATCGTCTGCCAATCAGCATTGCTCTTCTAAAACGGGAGAATGACGTTTTGTTTAAGGCGACCAATCCAGAAATCTGATCGGCGTTTGGCGTTTGCTGTCTCCCTGTGAAAACCTCTGAACCTGCGTACTATGTTTGTAAAGAATGCATAGGCTGGGCGCTCCCACACAATGTAGCGGAATTTGCTTTTAAGCTGAACACAAGGTCGTTCTTCCTTTCACTCGGGCAAACGCTGTCTGCTCTACGGGCGGTCGCCGTCCGACGTAGACAGGTTGATTGGTCCTCTGAAGGAACCGGCCTCCTGACATGTGGTTTGCCTCCCCGAACTAAAAGCTTCTGTGACCGTCATGTCTGGAATGTGTGTGTGTACGCCAGCCTCGAGTATTTCAATCGCGGTGTGCACTTGCGATTTACTAGTTATTTGCATATCGGTTACATGAATTCATACAACATTGACTTTATCTTATCGAGTTTCGGTTCGAATGAAGCGTCTTGATGTGCAGAATATGATTGTGGGGCAGAATATGTAGGCAATGAAGGTCAGGAGACCACGACGTCTTACAACGTTCCCAAACAACGATGTTGTATCACTGGGTCACAATAGTTCACGACTGGTTTGAAGAACTTTCTGGACATTTCGATCCCAACATGAATTCCGTCGAATATTTAAGGGTCACAATCGAGAGATCAGCTAGTGCACAAAATCCGGTAGCGGCAACACTTTAACAATGATGGATGGCTAAAGAGGCAGCACAGCTCACTCTTTCTGTGGGGCAATTTCAACGACTTGTTGAGTCCATGCCGTGTCGAGTTGCTCCACAAAACCGGGCAAAAGGAGGTCCGACACGATATTACGAGGTATCCCGTGACTTTTTTCGTCTCAGTGCATCTCTCGGTGTGAAACCTGCACTGCATTGCAGGCAGACGACACCGACGTCATCTAGAGTGAACAGCGCGCCAGTGGCAGAGACGGCTGCGGACTCCGGCCCTGGAGCGTCCGCCATGTCTGCCCTGACAGCCGTGTAATTAGTGCCACGTGTAGCGCCGCGGTCCCACGCCCTGGCGCTCGTTCGTTTTATTGCTTCCCGCCCTCACTCATCCCGTCAAACTCGCGACGGCGAATTGCCAAGTCCGGCTCGGGGCGTGCTTCTCTACTCGCTTTCTCGTAAACTCGGACGAGTAATGCCTTAAAGTCTAAGCTTTGCTCTAATTTAAGAAGAAAACTACAAAGGAGGAGACAAAAATCTGATGTACGGCGTCACACTGCAATAAGTGCAGAAGACGAAAGTATGATAACGGTTTAGCGATTTTGCTAAATTTGGTCACACCAATAAAATAGTTAGCGTCTGTAAATTAATTAGTATCGATGAAGTAGTACTTTAATCAGCGTTGTGGGTAAAATCTTCTCAGGTATTGTTGAAAGGAAAGTGCGAGTATTAGTTGAAGACAAATTGGATGAAAATTAGTGTGGGTTTAGGCCTCTTAGAGGTTGTCAGGACCAGATCTTTAGCTTACGGCAAATAATGGAGAAGTGTTACGAGTGAAACAGGGAATTGTATCTATGCTTTATAGGTCTACAAAAGGCATATGACCGGGTTCCTACGAGGAAGTTATAGTCTGTTCTACGAGATTATGGAATAGGAGGCAAACTTTTGCAAGCAATTAAAGGTCTTTACACGGATAGTCACGCAGCAGTTAGATTTGACGGTAAATTGAGTTCATGGTTCTGAGTAGTTTCAGGGGTAAGACAAGGCTGCAACCTGTCTCCGCTGTTGTTCATATTATTTATGGATCATATGTTGAAAACAATAGACTGGCTGGGTGAGATTAATATATGTGAACACAAAATAAGCAGTCTCGCATATGCGGGTGACTTAGTTGTGATGGTAGATTCGACTGAAAGTTTGCAAAGTAATATTTCAGAGCTAGATCAGAAATGTAAGGACTATGGTATGAAGATTAGCATCTCCAAAACGAAAGTAATGTCAGTGGGAAAGAGATATAAACGGATTGAGTGACAATTAGGAGGAACAAAGTTAGTTACAGTTTCTAACTCACAATTCAACAAGAACTGATATTTTGATCAGACAGAATGGGCATATTATAAGCGAGACGGAACAGTTCAAGTTCCTAGGCGTTCGGATAGATAGTAAGCTGTTGTGGAAAGCCCATGTTCAGGATCTTGTTCAGAAACTAAATGCTGCTTTATTTACCATTAGAACAGTATCTGAAATAAGTGACATTTCAACACGAAAAGTAGTCTACTTAGCATATTTTCATACGCTTATGTCATATGGTATTATTTTTTGGGCTAATTCTTCTGATTCAAAAAGGGTATTTTTGGCTCAAAAATGTGCTGTTCGAGCTATGTGTGGTGTAAGTTCGAAAACCTCTTGCCGACACCTATTCTATAGTCTGGGAATTTTTACATTGCCCTCACAGTATATAATTTCTTTAATGTCGTTTGTTTTTAGAAATATTAGCTTATTCTCAAGAGTTAGCAGCTTTCACTCAGTCCATACTAGGTAGAAATCAAAACTGCATGTGGAATGCACTTCCTTGACTCTTGTGCAGAAAGGAGTGCAGTATTCTGCTGCATCCATTTTCAATAAGCTACTACAAGAACTCAAAAATCTTAGCAGTAGCCCAAACACTTTTAAGTCTAAACTGAAGAGTTTCCTCATGGCTCACTCCTTCTATTCTGTCGAGGAGCTCCTGGAAGAGCTAAAAAATTAAGCAAATTTCAGTTTTACATTGTTGATTTTCTTTATTTAAACTTACGACTTGTCGCCTGAATATGTTTCTTATATTTCATTTTATCTGTTTCTACAATCGTGTTATAATTTCATGTATTGACTCGTTCCATGACCACGGAGACTTCTCCTTAATGTGGTCCCACGGAACAATAAATAAATAAATAAAATAAATAACAGGTGGACGGTTTCAAGTACTTAGAATGCATATTCTCACAGGATGGTAACACAGTGAAAGAACTGGAAGCGAGGTGTAGCAAAGCTAATGCAGTGAGAGCTCAGCTACGATCTACTCTCTTCTGCAAGAAGGAAGTTAGTACCAAGACTAAGTTATCTGTACACCGTTCAATCTTTCGACCAACTTTGTTTTATGGGAGCGAAAGCTGGATGGATTCAGGTTACCTTATCAATAAGGTTGAGGTTACGGATATGAAAGTAGCTAGGATGATTGCAGGTACTAGTAGACGGGAACAATGGCAGGAGGGTGTCCACAATGAGGAAATCAAAGAAAAACTGGGAATGAACTCTATAGATGTAGCAGTCAGGGCGAACAGGCTTAGATGGTGGGGTCATGTTACACGCATCGGAGAAGCAAGGTTACCCAAGAGACTCATGGGTTCAGCAGTAGAGGGTAGGAGGAGTCGGGGTAGATCAAGGAGAAGGTACCTGGATTCGATTAAGAATGATTTAGAAGTAACAGGCTTAACATCAGAAGAGGCACCAATGTTAGCACTGAATAGGGGATCATGGAGGAATTTTATAAGGAGGACTATGATCCAGACTGAACGCTGAAAAGCATAATCAGTCTTAAATGATGACGATGATGATGATGAAGTAGTTTGTCACGCGGGTGTGTGCAGATCAAACATCAGAAAACACAAATAGAAGGCTACATTTAACATGTGTATCTCCTGGCTGACTGAAGGCGGTTGGCATATGTTCTTACACAGGATGTTAGGGGTACAAGTGCAAATATTGTTATTGGTGACTGAGTACGGTGTAGTGAACAACATTACATCAGTATTTACTTCATTTGCAGACAAATAATTATTGCTGTTAATAGTAGTATGTTTTTAGTTTGGCTAGTACCTCCATGCGCCTGTGGCACGAGCAAGCCATTGAGACTTATTTTCCACTGGACAGCAGGTCAGGTATTGAAATGTGGACACATGGAAGCAAAACGGTTAGTGTATACTGGCAGTTGTCCGCAGCTTGTGGTCGTGCGGTAGCATTCTCACTTCCCGCGCCCGGGTTCCCGGGTTCGATTCCCGCCGGGGTCAGGGATTTTCTCTGCCTCGTGATGACTGGGTGTTGTGTGATGGCCATAGGTTAGTTAGGTTTAAGTATTTCTAAGTTCTAGGGGACTGATGACCATAGCTGTTAAGTCCCATAGTGCTCAGAGCCATTTGAACCAAGTGGTATAGTTACGACCACGCAGACAACACCGGGTAGTAAATTACGTTACGTGTTTGCGGGAAGAGAGACACAAAGAAAAAACAACTAACCCACTGAAGTGGTCACATATTAAGGCACTAATGATAACAATGTCTGCACTTATTTCCTAACACTCTGTATAAGAATGTTGACTCACAAGTAACACCACCACAGACAGTGACTGAATGGAAATATTTCAGTAAACGAAACGCAGAAAATTTCCTCAGAATTACCTCGTTTGTTGTACACATATTTTAAAAGTTTCAAGAATCAGTGTCAAGTGTGGAATGTGCATATCGCTCCCGTAGTGGCCGCAAAGATAGGATTACAGTAATTACAGTGCGCACAGAGGCGTTTAAGCAATCACACCACACTTAATATCCGAATGTAATGGGAAGAAACCCTGATATGTGGTGCAATGGAAACTAGCCCCTGTCATGCACTTCACAGAGATTCGCAAAGTGTAGATACTTTGTGTAATTACAGATAATGGGATGCATTTTTGCCAACGATAAAAAAGTTTTATGAAACTGTCGTGGATGAACCTCACTATCTGTGTCCACAACCGGGTCCTCATTACCATTACCATTTCTTCATTTGAACCATAGTGATGTCCACAAAACCCTTCGTTGATTTTAGGAACAGATGAAGCAGAAAGCTACGCTTTGATCTCAGTTAAACTTTCCAAGACAGGTGGATAAAGACAGTAGGAACTTAATTGATAATGTTTCCTTTTCCAAATGAGAAAATAACTGTGACACCCAGTAGAAAATGCGCTCTCTGATCAAGACGCACAGTTACTTGGAATAGATAAGATTCTGCCTTACAGTGCAGGTACTCCTCAGTGGAAATCTGTTAGAATAATTAATGATTCCAGAACGCATTTTTAAGAACAATTTGCAGGAGATGGCCTAGGAATAAATGTATAATGAACCAAGTGCTAATATAAAATTTGATCTATTCCATAACAAATTTATATCACTATTTGAAATTTGCTTTCACATCAGCTTATCAGAAAGGACATGAAGCAGTCATGTATAAAACCATGGATAACTAGAGAGATTAAGGAAGAGGGAATTGCACCTATTAGCAAGAAAAAGTAAAGATACTTGCTGCTAGGCTGAATACTGTAACACCTACAACCATCAAAAAGAAACGCAAAGTGTATATATTTAAAAAAGCTGATAAAAATTCTCTTAACGCCTTTTTAAGAGACAGTCTTCACTCCTTCCGATCTGATCATGTAAGTGTAGAAAAGTTGTGGAATGTTTTCAAAGAGATAGTATCGACAGCAATTCAGGTATATATATATAAATTAATAAGTTATCGTACCGATCCCCAATGGTACACAAAACGAGTCAGATCTTTGTTGCAGAAGCAACGAAAAAAGCATGCCAAATTTAAAAGAACGCAAAATACCAAAGATTGGCAAAGTTTTATAGAAGTTCGAAATATAGCACGTACTTCAATGCGAGATGCGTTTAATAATTTCCACAACGAAATTCTGTCTCGAAATCTGGCAGAAAACTCAAAGAGATACTGGTCATACATAGAGCACACCAGTGGAAAGACGCAATTAATACCTACACTGCGCGATAACAACGGTGAAGTCACTGATGACAGTCCCACTAAATCAGAGTAATTAAACACCGTTTTCCGAAACTCCTTCACCAAACAAAACTAAGTAAATATTCCTGAATTCCAATCAAGAACAACTGCCAAGATGAGAAACACGGGAGTAGATGTCCTCGGAGTAACGAAGCACCTTAAATCACTTAACAAAGGCAAGGCCTCCGGTCCAGATTTTATACCAGTCAGGTTCCTCTCAGAGTATGCTGATAAAATAGCTCCATATTTAGCAGTTATATACAACCACTCGCTCACAAAAAGATCCGTACCTAAAGACTGGAGAATTGCTAAAGTCACAGCAACATCCAAAAAGGGAAGTAGGAGTAATCCGCTGAATTACAGGCCTACATCACTAACGTCGATTTGCAGTAGGGTTTTGGAACAATACTTTATTCGAACATTATGAAGTACTTCCAAGAAAGCGATTTATTGACACACAGTCAGCACGGTTTCAAAAATATCGTTCTTGTGAAACACAAAAAAATGTGTGTGAAATCTTACGTGACTTAACTGCTAAGGTCATCAGTCCCTAATCCTACACACTACTCAACCTAAATTATCCTAAGGACAAACACACACACCTACGCCCGAGGGAGGACTCGAACCTACGCCGGGACCAGCCGCACAGTCCATGGCTGCAGCGCCTTAGACCGCTCGGCTGTGAAACACAACTAGCTCCTTATGCTCATGAAGTAACAAGTGCTATCGGCGGGGGATGTCAAATTGATTCCATATTTTTAGATTTCCAGAAGGCTTTCGACACCGTTCCTCGCAAACGTCTTGTAACTAAACTGCGTGCCTACGGAGTATCGCCTCAGTTGGGCGACTGGACTCGTGATTTCCTGTGAGAAAGGTCACAGTTCGTAGTAATAGACGGAAAGTCATCGAGTAAAACAGAAGTAATATCCGGCGTTCCCCAAGGAAGTGTTATGGGCCCTCTATTGTCCCTGATCTATATTAACGACATAGGAGACAATGTGAGTAGCCGTCTTAGATTGTTTGCAGATGATGCTGTCATTAACGTCTTATAAAGTCATCAGATGATCAAAGCGACTTGAAAAATGATTTAGATAAGATATCTGTCTGGTGCGAAAAGTGTCAATTGACCCTGAATACAGAAAAGTGTGAAGTTATTCACATGAGTACTAAAAGAAATCAGCTAAATCTCGATTACGCCATAAGTCACTGAAATGCCGCAAGGCTGCAAATTCAACTAAATACTTAGGGGTTACAATTACAAATAACCTAAATTGGAACGATCGCATAGATAATATTGTGGGTAGAGCACACCGAAGACTGCGATTCATTGGCAGAACACTTAGAACGAGCAACAGGTCTACTAAAGAGACTGCTTACACCACGCTTGTCCGCCCTATTCTGGAGTATTGTTGTGCGGCGTGGGATCCGCATCAGGTGGGACTGACGTACGACATCGAAAAAGTAAAATGAAGGGCAGTTCGATTTGTATCATCGCGAAATAGGGGAGATAGTGTCACAGACATGATACGTGAATTGGAGTGGCAATCCTTAAAACAAAGGCGTTTTTCGTTGCGACGGGATCTTTGCGATTTCGAAAACATTGTGCTAGCAGCCACATACATAGGGAGAAATGATCATCACGATAAGAGAAATCAGGGCTCGCACAGAAAAATTTAAGTGCTCGTTTTTCCCGCTAGCCGTTCGAGAGTGGAACGGTAGAGAGACAGCTTGAAGGTGGTTCGTTATACCCTCTGCCAGGTACTTTATTGTGAATAGCAGAGTAATCACTTAGATGTAGATGTAGTTGCATAAACAATAATTATTCAAAATTACTAAGAAAAGTTACAACAAACTAATGAACATGCCCAATATGTCAGAAATCAGTAATTCTGACTGTATGGAATGTAGTTAAACTAAAGAATGGACAACATGCCACAGAAGAGGATAACATCATTATTAATCCAAGTGGATTGATCAGTCTTGGGAAGCATATATGTTTAATTTCACGAGAATCAAGAGTATGTTGAAACAGCAATTTACATCAAATTCAGTCATATGTTTGGCTGTCTCACTTCTCCTTCTCAAATTCAGAAAACTATATATTCTCTCAAAAATAAAAGCTCGTTTGGATCTGATGCTGATTACAACAATGTAATATAGTCTTGTTCACTTACAATAAACACTTTATTTTATGAAATACGTAATGCATCACTAACTCAGGGCAACCAGAGGGATTAAAATATACCATTGCTAAACACCTCTACAAGAAAGCTGATAGGAGAGGTGTCAATAACTATCGACCCATTTTGTTAGTTACATCATTTTCCAAAACTTTTGACAAGGTGGTGTATTCTAGAATATAATCCCGCATCATCAACAATAATGTCCTCAGTAAACGACAGTTTGTATTTCAGAAGTGTTGCTCAAATGAGAATGCCTTTTACAAATTCACTCACCAAATTTTACAACACTAAATAAGGAAGGAGCACCAGTTGGTATTTTCTAAGACCTAGGTAAGGCATTTCACTGTGTTAATCAGAAAATTCTCCAGGATAAACTGAGATTTTGTGGAACAGATGGTATAGCAAAACAATGGATAATATCATATCCAACTAAAAGAAATCAGACAGTTATAATTACTTATTCAACCATTGTGATCATTGGAAAGTCTGCCGACTGGGGAGAAATCAGTTATAAGGTTCCACAAAGCTGAATCTTCAGTCCACTATGGTCTATTGTTTCTCAAGTATGTAAATATTTCGTCTAACATACAACAAGCAGAATTAGTTTGTTTCGCGAATGACACTAGTATTATAAATAATAAAAACTTACATAAAGCAGCAGAAGAAATAGTAAATAAAGTTATTAAAAGTACTATTAATTGGTATTCTGCGAATGATTTCACTATTTTTCAAAATAACACAAAATATCTAATTCTGCACATCCAGAGACAAGTGCAATACATGGCGAGGAAATAATAACTTGGGTGAACGCTTCAAAAATTTTAGGTGTCCATATTAATAAGAATTTAAACTGGAAAACTCCTGAAACAACTTAGTTAAGCAACATTTGTGCTTAGAACCATAGCAAATCTTGCGGAGAGACAAATCTATAAACTGACATACATTGAGTATTTTCAGTCTGTGCTGTCATATGGAATAATGTTCTGGGGTAACTCAATTTTAAAAAAGTGTTTATGACTAAAAAACGTGTTGTAAGAATAATATGTGGTACTCAACCTAATCACCGTATAACCTGTTTAAGAAGTTAGGCATTTTCAATACTGCTTCATATTATATTTATTCCATGATTAAGTTTTTGTAAATAATCCACTGCAGTTCAAGGGGAACAATGATTCACATAATCACAAATACAAGAAGAAAAAATGACACTCATTACTCGACATTTCGGTTGTCCTTAGCACAGTTGTATATGAAAACAAACTGGAAAAGTTTCTCCTTGACAACTCCTGTTCTGCAGAAGACTTTCTAATTTTGTAATGTGTAGAATGTGATGGGTAGGAACTACTGACGCACAATAGCATTTTAAAAACTGAATTACGGATGATCAACATTCAGCTATATTTACATATGTTTGTATAATGTGTATGCAAAGTGACTCACTCCTCATCATAATCATTAATCGTGATGGAAAGATGATGCAAAAATGATGCAAAGAAGATCAAAGTAACAAACGAACTAGCATCAAGAGTGTATGGAGACGCAGTATTGTCATGTGCTGAAGCTCTTCAGTGATAGCACATGAAGTGATTTCTTGCTGCAATAATACATTCTTTAATTTTTGAGAACATTTCTCATGGAGAAAATCAGCAGTCTAGCTAATTTTAAAAATCGATTAAAACCGATTTTGACCACAGTAAAATATTTATTTGCTATGGTAACCGATTTTGGTCAGAATGTGACATTATTCAGAGTTTAGTATTTTATCCATCTTCAGAATCTGTAGTTGTTGTTGTTGTTGTGGTCTTCAGTCCTTAGACTGGTTTGATGCAGCTCTCCATGCTACTCTATCCTGTGCAAGCTTTTTCATCTCCCAGTACCTACTGCAACCTACATCCTTCCGAATCTGCTTAGTGTATTCATCTCTTGGTCTCCCTCTACGATTTTTACCCTCCACGCTGCCCTCCAATACTAAATTGGTTATCCCTTGATGCCTCAGAACATGTCCTACCAACCGATCCCTTCTTCTGGTCAAGTTGTGCCACAAACTTCTCTTCTCCCCAATCCTATTCAATACTTCCTCATTAGTTATGTGATCTACCCATCTAATCTTCAGCATTCTTCTGTAGCACCACATTTCGAAAGCTTCTATTCTCTTTTTGTCCAAACTATTTATCGTCCATGTTTCACTTCCATACATGGCTACACTCCATACGAATACTTTCAGAAATGACTTCCTGACACTTAAATCAATACTGGATGTTAACAAATTTCTCTTCTTCAGAAACGCTTTCCTTGCCATTGCCAGCCTACATTTTATATCCTCTCTACTTCGACCATCATCAGTTATTTTGCTCCCCAAATAGCAAAACTCCTTTACTACTTTAAGTGCCTCATTTCCTAATCTAATTCCCTCAGCATCACCCGACTTAATTAGACTACATTCCATTATCCTTGTTTTGCTTTTGTTGATGTTCATCTTATATCCTCCTTTCAAGACACTGTCCATTCCATTCAACTGCTCTTGCAAGTCCTTTGCTGTCTCTGACAGAATTACAATGTCATCAGCGAACCTCAAAGTTTTTATTTCTTCTCCATGAATTTTAATACCTACTCCGAATTTTTCTTTTGTTTCCTTTACTGCTTGCTCAATATACAGATTGAACAACATCAGGGAGAGGCTACAACCCTGTCTTACTCCCTTCCCAACCACTGCTTCCCTTTCATGTCCCTCGACTCTTATAACTGCCATCTGGTTTCTGTACAAATTGTAAATAGCCTTTCGCTCCCTGTATTTTACCCCTGCCACCTTTAGAATTTGAAAGAGAGTATTCCAGTCAACATTGTCAAAAGCTTTCTCTAAGTCTACAAATGCTAGAATCGTAGGTTTGCCTTTCCTTAATCTTTCTTCTAAGATAAGTCGTAAGGTCAGTATTGCCTCACGTGTTCCAATGTTTCTACGGAATCCAAACTGATCTTCCCCGAGGTTGGCTTCTACTAGTTTTTCCATTCGTCTGTAAAGAATTCGTGTTAGTATTTTGCAGCTGTGACTTATTAAGCTGATAGTTCGGTAATTTTCACATCTGTCAACATCTGCTTTCTTTGGGATTGGAATTATTATATTCTTCTTGAAGTCTGAGGGTATTTCGCCTGTTTCATACATCTTGCTCACCAGATGGTAGAGTTCTGTCAGGACTGGCTCTCCCACGGCCGTCAGTAGTTCCAATGGAATATTGTCTACTCCGGGGGCCTTGTTTCGACTCAGGTCTTTCAGTGCTCTGTCAAACTCTTCACGCAGTATCATATCTCCCATTTCATCTTCATCTACATCCTCTTCCATTTCCATAATATTGTCCTCAAGTACATCGCCCTTGTATAGACCCTCTATATACTCCTTTCACCTTTCTGCTTTCCCTTCTTTGCTTAGAACTGGGTTTCCATCTGAGCTCTTGATATTCATACAAGTCGTTCTCTTATCTCCAAAGGTCTCTTTAATTTTCCTGTAGGCGGTATCTATCTTACCCCTAGTGAGATAGGCCTCTACATCCTTACATTTGTCCTCTAGCCATCCCTGCTTAGCCATTTTGCACTTCCTGTCGATCTCATTTTTGAGACGTTTGTATTCTTTTTTGCCTGTTTCACTTACTGAATTTTTATATTTTCTCCTTTCATCAATTAAATTCAATATGTCTTCTGTTACCCAAGGATTTCTACTAGCCCTCGTCTTTTTACCTACTTGATGCTCTGCTGCCTTCACTACTTCATCCCTCAAAGCTACCCATTCTTCTTCTACTGTATTTATTTCCCCCATTCCTGTCAATTGCTCCCTTATGCTCTCCCTGAATCTCTGTACAACCTCTGGTTCTTTTAGTTTATCCAGGTCCCATCTCCTTAAATTCCCACCTTTTTGCAGTTTCTTCAGTTTTAATCTACAGGTCATAACCAATAGATTGTGGTCAGAGTCCACATCTGCCCCTGGAAATGTCTTACAATTTAAAACCTGGTTCCTAAATCTCTGTCTTACCATTATATAATCTATCTGATACCTTTTAGTATCTCCAGGGTTCTTCCATGTATACAACCTTCTTTCATGATTCTTAAACCAAGTTTTAGTTATGATTATGTTGTGCTCTGTGCAAAATTCTACCAGGCGGCTTCCTCTTTCATTTCTGTCCCCCAATCCATATTCACCTACTATGTTTCCTTCTCTCCCTTTTCCTACACTCGAATTCCAGTCACCCATGACTATTAAATTTTCGTCTCCCTTCACTACCTGAATAATTTCATTTATTTCATCATACATTTCTTCAATTTCTTCGTCATCTGCAGAGCTAGTTGGCATATAAACTTGTACTACTGTAGTAGGTGTGGGCTTCGTATCTATCTTGGCCACAATAATGCGTTCACTATGCTGTTTGTAGTAGCTTACCCGCATTCCCATTTTCCTATTCGTTATTAAATCTACTTCTGCATTACCCCTATTTGATTTTGTGTTTATAACCCTGTAGTCACCTGACCAGAAGTCTTGTTCCTCCTGCCACCGAACTTCACTAATTCCCACTATATCTAACTTCAACCTATCCATCTCCCTTTTTAAATTTTCTAACCTGCCTGCCCGATTAAGGGATCTGACATTCCACGCTCCGATCCGTAGAACGCCAGTTTTCTTTCTCCTGATAACGACATCCTCTTGAGTAGTCCCCGTCCGGAGATCCGAATGGGGGACTATTTTACCTCCGGAATATTTTACCCAAGAGGACGCCATCATCATGTAATCATACAGTAAAGCTGCATGCCCTCGGGAAAAATTACGGCTGTAGTTTCCCCTTGCTTTCAGCCGTTCGCAGTACCAGCACAGCAAGGCTGTTTTGGTTATTGTTACAAGGCCAGATCAGTCAATCATCCAGACTGTTGCCCTTGCAACTACTGAAAAGGCTGCTGCCCCTCTTCAGAACCACACGTTTGTCTGGCCTCTCAACAGATACCCCTCCGTTGTGGTTGCACCTACGGTACGGCTATCTGTATCGCTGAGGCACGCAAGCCTCCCCACCAACGGAAAGGTCCATGGTTCATGGGGGGGGGGGGGGGGGAATCTGTAGTTATATATAATGAAATAATAAGCAACCAGTTGCGTAAAAGAAATAATTTCTCTTTACCAGTTTCGGGCACTTAGCGCCCTTCTTCACACTCTTGACGCAAATAATGCGATAGGCATAACCTTCTGAAGAAGGCGCTAAGTGCCAGAAACCGGCAAAGAAATTAAATTTCTTTTATGCAGCTGGTTGTTTATTATTTCATTACATTATTCAGAGTATGTATGCCATTATGGTAGGCGGTGGAGTTGAGCGGAGTACGCGTGGTGAGCCCACCAGCAGATGGCGTTCGTGGGGCCACGACACCTGCTCCGTTCGCCGCCACCGCTTACCATCAGGTTGTAAATGGTCGTAAGATGGACCGAGTGACGCAGTGGCGCAGTGGTTAGCACATTTAACTCGTTTTCGGAAAGAAGACGGTTCCAACCCGCGTCCCTCAACCCTGATTCACGTTTTCTGTGATTTCCCTAAATCGCTTCGGAAAATGTCTGGATGGTTCCTTTGAAAGGACACGACCGACTTCCTTCCCTAATCCGATGGGACCGATGACCTCGCTGTTTGGTCCCCTCCCCCAAATCAACCTACCAACCAATTTTAAGATAGTCACATTCGGACCGAAACCGGTTAGCACTGCAAATACTTTATTGCGGCTAAGACTGTTGTTAATCCATTTTTAAAGTACATTCTTTCTCTGCCCTAGAATTTTCCCGAGGTGACTCAAACTCACAGGCTTTTAACAAGCCGACACATTTCATAATTCAATGTGGAACGTGCTACTTGCAATTTCACGGAAGATCAACTAGTTGCTGAAAACTGGTTTTGTGGCAAGCTATTCAACAACGTACACAACACAACTTTAGACTTGGCTGATTTTCACTGAGGGAAATATCATGGTCAGTGTCAGATACCACATAACTACACTAATGCTCATAAATTAAGGATAACTGCAGAATGTGGTTCCACTCAACGTGGCACTACACAAAACTGGCGCTAATAGCATAGGCACTTAGGGAACACACACAACACAGATCTGGTGATAAGTTGAGAAAACCGTCCCGAAACACATGTGCTACAAAACGCCGCTGTTTCCGGCGCATGTACCGATATATGAACATGAGATATGATCACCATGCAAACATACACAGTTCGCACAACGCGTTGGCATGTTCTGGATCAGGTGGTCGAGCAACTGCTGGGGTATAGCCTCCCATTCTTGCACCAGTGCCTGTCGGAGCTCCTGAAGTGTCGTAGGAGTTTGCAGTGATACGTCGACCGAGAGCATCCCAGATGTGCTCGATGGGGTTCAGGTCTGGAGAACAGGCAGGCCACTCCATTCGCCTGATATCTTCTGTTTCAAGGTACTCCTCCACGATGGTAGCTCAATGGGGCCGTGCGTTCCATCAGGAGGAAGGTGGGACCCACTGCAACCCTGAAAAGGTGGACACACTGGTGCAAAATGACGTCCCGATACACCTGACTTTTTACAGTTCCTCTGTCAAAGACACGCAGGGGTGTACGTGCACCAATCCCACCCCACACCATCATACAACGACCTCAAAACAAGTCCTTTCAAGGACATTAAGGGGTTGGTATCTGGTACCTGGTTCACGCCAGATGAAAATCCGGCGAGAATCACTGTTCAGACTACACCTGGACTCGTCCGTGGACGTAACCTGGGACCACCGTTCCAATGATCATGTATTGTGTTCTTGACACCAGGCTTTATGGGCATACCTGTGACAAGGAGTCAGTGGAATGCACCTTGCAGGTCTCTGGGCGAATAAACCATGTCTGTTCAGTCGTCTGTAGACTGTGTGTCTGGAGACAACTGTTCTAGTGGCTGGGGTAAGGTCCTGAGCAAGGCTACGTGCAGTACTCCGTGGCCGTCTGCGGGCACTAATGGCGAGATATCGGTCTTCTTGTGGTGTTGTACACTGTGGACGTTCAGTACTGCAGCGCCTGGAAACGCTTTCTGTCTGCTGGAATGGTTGCCATAATCTTGAGATCACACTTTGTGCTACGACCTTCTGTGTTTGACCAGCCTCCAGACGCCTTAGTATTCTACCCCTCATAACGCCATCAATATGTGTTCTTTGACCCATTTTCAACACACAGTCACCATTAGCACGTCTGAAAACATCTGCACGCTTACCCGCTGCACCATACTCTGACATGCACCAACACCCGTCTGCGAATGTGGACTGCTGCCAGCGCCACCGTGCAACGACCGCAGGTCAGATGCACCGCATAGTCATAGCTCGAGTTGATTTATACGCGCAAACCGCCCACCAGAGCGTTGTTTCACCATGTATCAGCATTATCCTTAATTTATGAGCATGAGTGTATTTATCTCATGTAGACGCTTCGCCAACCTCACGAAACAGTATGACAATGGAAGGCAATCAGAGTGCACTTCTACATACGAAGTCTGGTTTGAACAATCCGAAGTTAGTATCAAATTACACAGAGGCCTTACACACTTGGCTCATGTGATGCAGCCCTTGCTAAATTTGACGCACGGCATGGAGGTAGCGTCGTCACCTGTTAAAGAATCCAAGCTCATTGCCTCGAATTCTCGTCAGTCGGGATCGGCCACCAGCATTGAAGAATCCCCTCTTCTACTCGGAGCTTCTCACCGGAACTGCCCATCTCAGTTTTACTGAGGCTCTCCCAAGAAAAACACGTATCTAGCTTCGTCCAATCCAGTCTTGCAACCACCATTCCACCAGTGAGGCGAGGGAAACGGGAAGTTGGCGTCCTCATTTACACGAAGTTTACTCTTTGGCCAATCGTATTTTACCGTCCAGGAGTGGAAAAGTTCGTTGTTCACCGAACTGTGCGGTGCCAGACCGTCGTGATAATAACTACTTCGTGAGCATAGGAATACAAACATGAGATTCGTCTTGCCCCATGGCCGTTGCATGACTAGGTATGGTACAGTCTGGTCAGCACCAGATAACTCTTTGTAGAATAGTTAGTGAAAAATAGTTATGGCAAGAGGAACAAAAGCCTCGTTCACACTCTGCTCGTAAGAGCGTAACGGAGGAGCGAATCTATACAAGAGAAGACGTGTCGCTACCGTCTGTCAGGCCGCTAAGCCCCACTCGCAACACCCGTCCGATTCATAGCTGGCTCGACCACTGCGAGATGAACGAGGGGGCCTATTAGACCAGGGTGCCTTGCGTCGCAGCTAGCCAAATAGGCCCCCCGGGCACAGCGGGGTGGGCGTTTTCTCAAGACCCTATTGTGGATAAAGGGGAAATGTGTCTCACCTGAGCGTTTTCTCGGCTTGTGTATGGCACAAAACACATTCTATATAGTGTACTTACCTTGTTGACCCGAAAATAAGTCGCACTTTTCATCCAAATTCCACTCTCGAGAATTAGTGTGCAGCTAATGTCCGCTACCTTGTCTTTTACAAACAATTACTGTATAAAAATTAAACTCATTTGCAAAATATAACTAACGTCTGTAACCGAAACTGTGAACAAGGCATTTTGTTACGCAACGTTGCAAACTTTTGCTGGTGTTTCATTGGCTTTAACATTGTCTAGGTCTACCAGAACTGTTTCGATAGCTTATAATTCAGTTTCAGTTGCGCAGTGATGAGAGAACCTGATGTATGACGATATGAACGACCATTCAGAGCGAAAAGGATCATCAAGCCAAGGATTTCGGTGTAGTTAATACGGAAGCTTCCAACTTACAGTTGTGCGTTACGCAAAAATAACAACCGACATGTAGGCCGGAAGAAAGTATGGACTGGACGAATCTAATGTGCAACGTTGAGCTGCTTCAGACGCAAAATGGAAGAAAGCAGCTTCAACGAGGAAGTCGTTCAGGGGACAAAAATTTGGTACGTACCTGAAATTAGAAGTTAAGGTTCTTTCCTATGTGCAAGACAAGAGGAAACATGAGATGCCTGTCACACAAGAAATTATGTAGCTAAAGGCCTTGGAAATCGCAGTCTTAAAAGTATTAAAAGTCTTAAAAGTAACACAACGGGAATTTCGTGCGAGTATCTGTTGGCGTCATCGGTATATACAGAGGAATTAGCCTTGGACGAAATACTACTCTAGCACAGAGAATGGCAGCAGATTTCGAGAAGCTGGTCAACTTCCAGCGTTACGTCATCCTATTGCCAAAGCATCACTCATACACTTTTCATAGGACTGGCGAATGCTGAGAAAACACCAGTATTTTTTGACATGCCGATCAATACGATAGTAGACTTGAAAGGGGCGAAAATAAACCAGGAACGAAAAAACTGCAGCAACAGTAATGTTATCCGTTACAGTCGATGGGGGAAAGCTAGTCACTAGAAAAACCATCTCCAAAGAAAACTTTCCTATGGGCTTAGTGATTCGTTGCCAAGAAAAGAGCTGGATGACAACGGAACTGATGGTGACTAGTTGTCTGCTGTTTGGAATCGCAGACCTAGGGCACTGCTTGCTAAGAGAGCCATGTTAATTTTGAATGCTTTTAAGGGACATCTAACTGCTGAAGTAAAAGTTACACTTGCTGCACAAAGACAGATCTTGTGGAGGAATGGCTTCAAAACTAAAAGTACTAGATGTGCCCATAAACAAACCAATCAAGGACAACATTCGAAAATATATTGAGATTGGCTCCTTATACCGTCTGGTGAGTTTAAGAAACCACCAGCCACCATTTTGTGCGAGTGGATTCTTGCTTCTTGATCCTCCATATCATCAGAGTCAATCATCAAGGGGTTCCAGAAATGCTGCAATTCGAATACGCTGGATGGCAGTACTGAGGGAAGAGAATGAAGAAAATGATAGGAGAGAGAGTGATAAAGTGAATACCATCACTGATAGTGATGAGAGTAAATAACAAAAAATTCGTTGCCAATGTGTTTTATCAAATGTTAGAACAAATGTTTACGGTACAAACGTACGTCTTACATGTAAGTACGAATGTGCGGCTTCTTTCGCGCACTTTTTTAATTTTCTTCTGCGAACTTTAGGGCTACGGATTACACGCGGTGCTGGCTTATTTTCGGGCCAATACGGTAAAAAGATTTTAACAAGGGAACAGAACTCATTTTCTTTATGTCTGATTAAAATTGATTATCATTGCCTCACAGTCAGGTGAGAACATGCATGCGATATTACTTATTGCTCCCTTGCAAGTGTCTGTGTCATTTAATACGACCTTTCTCATTTTGTACCTATTAGAAGGCGTAAGTAGAAAAACATTAAAACAAGCGGTCAGTTACCTGATAGACCCTAAATGACACGTTTTTAAATATTAAACCAAGCGGTCAGTTACCTGATAGACCCTAAATGACACGTTTTTTCGAACTTCACATTAAAATAGCCAACAAAATTTTTATGAAGTTAGTTATAATCAATCCTGTATATCCCTGAGTCAACAAATTCATCGCATGAGCTTCTCATACTCTGTTTTACGCCAAATTTTAGTTTGGTAGTTAGCTTGGGGACCATATTACATTCAATTTTCCAAAGCTTTCTCTGTTTCCTGGGACATATTACTGTGAACTTCCACTAGAATGGTTTCCATTCTGTCTTTATTACCTCTATTTTTCTAGAGATTGTGCGTTTACCTGCCACGTACTTTTTGTTTTCTTAGCTTATTGTACTGGAGCATAATGTCGTCTGCAGAAAAGCCATTGGAACTGCAACGTGCTTTAAAATATTGAGTTCTTTACGTATTTCGCTGTCGGCCATGGGTAAATGAAAAAGGCATTGCACCACTGACGTTCAAAAGTGACTTTTATATCGTGGTGGACAGCAGGAACTGTCACTGATGACTAGATTTCTATATTTACGTTTCCTGAAAATTGAAAATTTATGAAATTTATGTTTGTTGTTACGTTTTGGAACGGTAATATCTAGTTAGTTAATGGAGTTCCCTTCTTGTATGTACGTGGTGAAGGTTATTTGTGGGTACATATTGGCTATTGCTTGAGCAAATCCATTAATTTCATTCGTGCCACCTTTTATCAGTAATAAAATAACTTCCATGTAACGTATATAACGAATAGTTTCTGTTTTATCACTAGAAAGTAGCCAAAAAATTGTATTGTACTGTATTTACAAAAATATATGTTGCTGTTGGATCTTTGTTTAAGGAGACTTATTATCTAAGGTTACCAGTCATCGCCCTCACCCCACCTCCCACCCCAGTATCTGTATGCGTCTAGAATAGATTTATGTGCAATTTTTCAAATGTTTTGCACAGCGTCTATCTGCGGCAGGACGAGGGTACCACCCCATTATTCTCCAACTGGGATGCGGGAAACCACCTAAAAACCACATCCAGACTGACTGTTCCATTGGCCCTCACCGTAAATGTGAATTCCAACTGGAGCCAATATGCCCTCCGTGTCCCACAAGCACCCGGTAGGAAAAAGTGTACTAAATTGTCAGCCAGACTATTACCCATCCCAGCATCGTCCATTTGATAATATATTTTGTTAATAAAGGTAAAACGTTTTCGGCTGAAGCATACGCTAAACCTTAAATTAGTTCTAGAAATTCTGCAGTACTGATCGTATTGTTGGACAGTACATAATGTGTAATAATGTCAATAACTTCTTTTATTGGGACATGATTATAGACGTTGTTATATTGAAGTATGCTCTTGTCGCATTATTATTATGTATAAATGTATCCTTGATTATATTTGCAATATCAGAACTGTTTTAACGCGAGAATAGTGTAAACTGATTTACATTTGCTCTAAGAAATTTATTTAGCCTATAGCTAAATAATATATTATTCACAATCTGTCAAATATGAATATCAATTTTGTCTATTTAAACTTAAGATACAAGCTGGAGAAGATTAGCACTCGTCTTTTAAGTGATTTCTTTTCGTGTATGTTAAGCAGAAATTGGAAGCTGTCTATTTTTTCTACACGTATCAGGTCGGAACTTCTCGACCGAGTCCCTGTGAACTATTATCTCGTAGTCTTCGTAATACAGTCTTCTTCACATTTAATTAACGCTGTATGCTCCTTATCCGCTCTAATGATCTTTGCCTTCTCTTTGCACAGAGGCTTTTTTTTTAGTTCGTGTATTATACATGTTCTGCATTTTTCATTAGCAATATTTCGTTGGCCTTTCCTGATAGACCCAAGGAAGGTACCATGGACAAAAATCGATAGTCTTACGTCAGTTCTTTTGCTATTATAGATGGGAATTAAATTCTAAATACGTCTCCAGTTTATGATAAACTGACTGTGTCAATCAAGTTGCCTATAATTTTATATCTGAGATGAGAAATTAATTATGATACTGTCTCTCATTGATCATAATTCAAGGGTCTCAATTTTTTACCTATCCAACCTGAGAACAAACAACGCGAATCTTTCCGTGGAAATACACTAAGGGACACTTGTATCCCTCACCATTTCATTTTAATGGCCTTTCCTGATGAAAGGGTCCTGTAGCCACCTTTCATTGCCAACTCTCGTAGTGGTCAAGTCGGCAAAGAGGTTTCCGCTACTTGTGAGAAATCCACCTGCGTTAGGTTGGTGGCGGAAATGGCATCCTGGGGTTTTCCGGTCCACACGGAGCGTGGAAGAGGCTGGAGAAGCGAGAAGCAGTCTGCCGCCGGTACGGGAAGCGTACACAGCTGTGCTCCAGTCGAAGAAGGGTGACTTGGACTGACCGCGTGGCGCGTTGTCACATAGAGAGGGGAGCTTTTAGCTTTTGGTCTCGAATTTCGTCTTATAAAGATTTACTTGCTGGGTTGCAGCAGGGAATGCAAGGCTTTTGTAGATTTTCAGTTTGATTCCCAATGCAGTCGTGACTTTGATCCGTGAGAGGAACGCAGCACAAAGGAGTTGCATATGTTGAAGTGCCCTCGGTTCAGTGTGAATGTTTATGTGCCTACAACTGTGTGTGTATGCTTCTAATCTTTTCCGGATCTTGGTAATTTTTGTGTATTTGTGGATTTTCTTTGTCTCATGTGATTAAAATTTGGCCACGGTCCATAGAAGTTGTCTCCGCGGACCGAGTGGGCCCGCGAGTCTGTTATGAAACGTATAGTATTTCACAAGCAATTGTACATAGTTAGCATGCAACAGCAGTCTATATATGCACTACATCAGTGTTTTAATGAATAAATAATTTTGCCTTCAATCTTATCTTGTGTACCGATGTTACGTCGCCGTTACCTTCGCCATTTACCTTGTAGTTTTCCTTGTTGGCCCACCTATAGCGTTTCCATGTGCACAGGTGTAGTGATTAGTGTCCCTTTTTTTATCTGAAACAAATGTTCTGGAATAGATCGTGTTTTCACGAATCTTGCTGCAGGCTGCACTTACGCATGGTTTTCACGACCTATTTACTTTACTCAATATTTGATTCACGGGAAGAATGCCTGGATCATATTAATAACTACATCCCATTCTTTATCAATGACTTTACAATGAATGTTCTTTTGTGAGTTTTTCTTATTAATAAATTAAGTAATTTTCCGACTCAGTGCTACCTCTTCTTTGTCGTGTGGCTAGAGTTGGTGGCGACCCTATCTTTTATATTGATTTCAGTGTCAAATAGCATTTTCTTATTCAAAGTGCGCGTGGGTCTTTTAGCTATCAGGATACATTCAAAGGGCGCTTCATGCTTCTTGCACATAGCGTCCTTTTATTCACGCTACTTACACTATCTGTCTTCAGAAGCTGAGGTAGAGTGTTCCATAATCATTGCAGCATGGCTATTACGAAAAATAAAAGTTTCAGTAAGGTCTGCGCATTTTGGCGTTCCTCGGCTACAAGGAACTTACTAAATTTCATTTTAACAGCTTGAACAATAACTGTACAAAATACAGGGAAGACCGAGTAGACAGATGCAAGCTTCTCTTGTTTCCATACTTTACTCGCTGTAATTTGGCAAACAGATGTTCGACGACTTACCTTCATGTGCCATAAAACTAACATCTCCAGGATCACTGCAGGGGAGGCAAGGTCATCTGAAACAAAAACCACAAGAAGTTATTCAAAAAATTATTTTATTCTGTCGGCCATTTATTTCCTGTCTATCATTACTATAAGAAAAGGTTTAAATAGGTGATAACAACAAGAAAGAAGCGACTAAAAGAGAAAGAAATATTTATTGCTTCTGGCACTGTTAAAAAGTTATAAATATATCTGTATATGATTGCTCAATAAAAATTAAGACGTCACTTTCTTCAACTTTTACTTGTTTACTTGTTGTTTGGCAGTGAGGAAGGTCACGCTGCGAGTCTTCCTTTAAATAGTTGCACGAAAATCAAAATGACAGATATCGAAGTAAGTGACCGAAGAACAGAATATCAACTGAAAACGCTCAACAAAGAAAAGACGACTGAACTTGATGAGATACTCTATGTGATCAAAAGTATCCGGGCACCCTCTAAAACATACGTTTTTCATATTAGATGTATTGTGATGCCACCTACTGCAAGGTACTCCATATTAGCGACCTCAGAAGTCATTGGACATAGTGAGAGAGCAGAATGTGGCACTCCGTGGGACTCACTTGGGCGTCAGTTGTGTCATACGTCTGTACGCGAGATTTCCACACTCCTAAACATCCCTAGGTCCACTGTTTCCGATGTGATAGTGAAGTGGATACGTGAAGGGACACGTACAGCACAAAAACGTACAGGCCGACCTCGTCTGTTGAATGAAAAGTGTTCAAATGTGTCTGAAATCTTATGGAACTTAACTGCTAAGGTCATCAGCCCCTAAGCTTACACACTACTTAACCTAAATTATCCTAAGGACAAACATACACACTCATGCCCGAGGGAGGATTCGAACCTCCGCCGGGACCAGCCGCACTGTCCATGACTCTGTTGACTGACAGAGACCGCTGACAGTTGAAGAGGGGCGTAATGTGTAATAGGCAGACATCTATCGAGAACATCACACAGGAATTCCAGACTGTATCAGGATCCACTGCAAGTACTATGACAGGCGGGAGGTGAGAAAACTTGGATTTCATGTTCGAGCGGATGCTTATAAGCCACACATCACGTTGGTAAAAGCCAAACGACGTCTCGCTTGGTGTAAGGAGCGTAAACATTGGACGATTGAACAGTGGAAAAATGCTGTGTGGAGTGACGAATCACGGTACACAATGTGGCGATCCAGTGGCAGGGTGTGGGTCATCTGCCAGCGTGTGTAGTGCCAACAGTGAAATCGGAGGCGGTGGTGTTGTGGCGTAGTCGTGTTTTTTATGGAGGGGTCTTGCACCCTTTTTTGTTTTGCATGGCACTATCACAACACAAGCCTACGTTGATGTTTTATGCTCGTTCTTGCTTCCCACTGTTGAACAGCACATCGGAGATGGCGATTGCATGTTTCATCACGATCAAGCACCAGTTCATAATGCACGGAATGTAGCGGTGTGGTTACACGACAATAACATCTCTGTGATGGACTGGCCCGCACAGAGTCCTGACCTAAATCCTACAGAACACTCTTCGTATGGTTTGGAACGCCGACTTCTTGCCAACCCTCACCGACCAACGTCGATACCTCTCCTCAATGGAGCACTCAGTGAAGACTGGGCTGCCAATCCCCAAGAAAGCTTTCAGCACCTGATTGAATGCTAACATTAGGTAAGTTCGCACTGTAGAGAACGTCGGAACGTTTTACGACCCTGAATATATTGAGAATGGCTTTCGTGCCTGCGAGAGTGAAAGCTGTCGTTAAGGCTAAGGGTGAGCCAAAACCATATTGAATTCCAGCATTACCGATGGAGGGTCCGACGAACTTGTAAGTCATTTTCAGCCAGGTGTCCGGATACTTTTGATCACGTAGTGTACCAGTGTGCTCCTAGGGAGAGTACACGAAAAAACTTGCTCTTCTCCTAGCGGCAGTGTACCGCAGGTCGCAGAAGAAGCAGAGCGTTCCCAGTAATTGGAAAAGTACACAGGTCATCAGCTCATTCCCGTTTACAAGGAGGTTTGTCAAACAGACACACAAGGCAGTATGCATGTATCGCTAAAGTCGTTTGTTGTATAATTTTGGAACTCGTCCTAACCCCACGTTTTATGACAGTACTGAAAAATCTCCTGTATAGGAATCAACATACTTTCCCATAGAGTCCAGATATACTAGGCTTCCACTCTAAAGGTCATTTTGTTCATATCATACCACACTTTATAGAGAACGTTGTTGAAACGAGACACAGTTACCACCAACAGGATAGGAGTACTGCTCATTCATTTTTTATCTCCTCGTGGTTCGTCGTCTTTCCATTATCTGAGGCATTTCCACTCACGCTGTGGCATACACTGTCTCTCCAGCAGGATAGATGGGGGATCTGCAACAGGACGTGCTACAGCTGACTTATACCCCCTGGCAGGAAACGACTCGATGGCAACCTCTGAATTAAACTGAACATCGTGCTGCTCCGCATGTATAAAATGGCGGCTAGAGTAGAAACAGCGATTTCCACTCGCAATAGAACTTATAGGTCCCTTACATTTACGTGGATAGTCGGCCACATTTCGATCGCGTTGTTTAGTATACGCTACTGGATGTTAAATATGCTACACCACGAAGATGAGTGCTACAGACGTGAAACTTAACCGACAGGAAGATGATGCTGTTATGTGCAAATGATTAACTTTTCAGAGCATTCACACAAGGTTGGCGCCGGTGGCGGCACCTACAACGTGCTGACTTGGGGAAAGTTTCCAACCGATTTCTCATACACAAACAGCAGTTGACCGGCGTTGCCTGGTGAAACATTCTTGTGATGCCTCGTGAAAGGAGGAGAAATGCGTACCATCATGTTTCCGACTTTGTTAAAGGTCGGATTGTAGCCTATCGCGATTGCGGTTTATCGTATCGCGACACTGCTGCTCGCGTTGGTCGAGATCCAATGACTGTTAGCAGAATATGGAATCGGTGGGTTCAGGAGGGTAATACGGAACGCCGTGCTGGATCCCAACGGCCTCGTATCACAGTCGTATCGCAGTCGAGATGATGGGCATCTTATCCACATAGCTGTACCGGATCGTGCGGCCACGTCTCCATCCCTGAGTCAACAGATGGGGACATTTGCAAGACAACAACCATCTGCACGAACAGTTCGACGACGTTTGCAGCAGCTCGGAGACCATGGCTGCGGTTACCCTTGACGCTCCATCACAGACAGGAGCGACTGCGATGGTGTACTCAACGACGAACCTGGATGCACGAATGGCAAAACGTCATTTTTTCGGATGAATCCAGGTTCTGTTTACAGCATCATGATGGTCACATCCGTGTTTGGCGACATCGTGGTGAACGCACATTGGAAGCGTGTATTCGTCATCGCCGTACTGGCGTATCACCCGGCGCGATGGTATGGGGTGCCATTGGTTACACGTCTTGGTCACCTCATGTTCGCATTGACGGCACTTTGAACAGTGCGCGTTACATTTCAGATGTGTTACGACCCGTGGCACTACCCTTCATTCGATCCCTGCGAAACCCTACATTTCAGCAGGATAATGCACGACCGCATGTTGCAGGTCCTGTACGGGCCTTTCTGGATACAGAAATTGTTCGACTGCTGCCCTGGCCAGCACATTCTCTAGATCTTTCACCAACTGAAAACGTCTGGTCAATGGTGGCCGAGCAACTGGCTCGTCACAATACGCCAGTCACTACCCTTGATGAACTGTGATATCGGTATCGTGTTGAAGCTGCATGGGCAGCTGTACCTGTATACGCCATCCAAGCTCTGTTTAACTAAATGCCCAGGCGTATCAAGGCGTTATTACGGCCATAGGTGGTTGTTCTGGCTACTGATTTCTCGGGATCTATGCAACCAAATTGTGTGAAAATGTAATCACATGTCAGTTCTAGTACAATATATTTGTCCAATGAATACCCGTTTATCATCTGCATTTCTTCTTGATGTAGCAATTTTATTGGCCAGTAATGTAATCCAATGTGGTTCGTGAGCGATTAATTCATGACTATTTTCAGATGTGTGCAAATGTAAGAAATATTTCTCACGTGAACCTCTGATCCTTCGAGATCATTTCCGTACCGTCTCTTTTCTTCCGTGCTCCCCGAAGTAACGATAGTGCCATGCCGTGTAACACAATATGTAAACTATCAAAATGAAGATACCAGTTATCGAAATGCGTTATGGCTAGTAAAATAAAAATGAGTACTGGCAGTGCTTTTGTGATTCGGCAGCAATAAATTCATACACGTTCATCTCTTCACTATCCGTCATTCAGAACACGGAGCTCAACATATGTAGCTACAATTACCGCTTAAATATAATGTCGAATAAGTGGAAAACTTTGCAGTGTACTTCCGGCAAATTGAAAAGGAGAATTACTTACAGTCCCGTAATCCTATGAATTAGTAGAACATGTTATTTTGCGTGAAATACCATTTTTTTACCAGCTGCGCGGTAGTATTCTTAGTTTCGGTGTACTGCGCGACTTTACGTGGGTACTTTTCCAGATAGCTAATTTCTAGAAGCACGGGCAGTAGCCGGCACTTATCTGAGAGCAGTAATACCGGATCCAGCCAGGGCAGCAGGCAGCGGGCTGACGTTATTTCCCGCTCTGGTTGCATCGACGCGCTTTACCACCCCCACCCCCCTCCCCCACCCCCTACCCCCTGTGCACGTAACTGACGTCAGAGGTCGGTGGTCTCACATTACTACTCTAGTGCTCAGGATAGTGAAACGGCTCCATTTCCCTTAATGCTCTCAAATAAACATTAGGGAGATGGATGAATTGATTGCTATATTCGTAGTAGACAACACAGTGTTTTGAAAATCTCTCTTTGCGATGTAATACAATAATATAACAGCCGACAGCTTCTGCACAAAAATAAAACCAGTTCTTCATATTTATTGAAACTTATAACAAGTTCCCTATATAGTAAATGATACACATAAGGTGCTTCAATAAGGAGGGCATGAAACTGGATCCACAATATAAGACCATTGTTTTTACTGCAGGATCCTAAGACATTTTCCCAGTTCTGATCTTCGCAGCAGCATTTCGAAAGCATTTTTAGTCGTAAGTCCAATTTGCTCTCTTTAAGATAACAAACACAGAACATGCTTCCAGGTTTCCTAATTTATGGAAAGTGTGTGATTCAGTAATACACCAACCAGTGACAATAAAAATCGCATGTCGTGCTTTAGATACTTTTGAATAAAGAATGAATTTTTCAACTAGAAAGAAACAGCACGCCACTATCATTGTAAAGACCTGGAAGGTACAGGTGTACCTACTGACCTCCATAATGTTACGCAGTATTCTTTTACAGGGGGTCATGACTGTGCAAAATGATCTCGGGATTGTAACTCCATGTATAAATTTTAAATGTGGAAAATATTAGCTGTCTGCATTCATAAACATCAAAATGGCTCTGCGTAAATGAATCACAGTTATAATGCACACGACTTAAACAAGTGAGTAGTGATCTGAGTATGTTAATTGGACAGACGAGATATTTCGGCAGAGTTTGCAGCTACTAGCAGCTCCTTCACGAAAGATATTCGAATTCAAAACACTTACGCATTAGATGCTGGAATATTTCTAACTCCAAGTGCGATTGCCATAACAGCAAATACGAAATGTGTATAGCTGATATTAAGCGTTTCAAATATTTGTTCAACTGCCTTGGAGTATTCCACAGAAATTTAGTCACCTTAATTTGCAGAATTCAAACAAGGACACCGTTTATTTGACGAATTTTCAAGAACTGCTTTTAAGGATTCCATATAGTTATATATTACAATCCTCTTATATCAGCTGTAAATCTCGTAAAAATTGGGTAAGACGAACAGGTACACAACATATAAGTATGACAACCATTCTTCGGAAGATGATAAATGTTACGTAAACTTCGAAAATGCTGGTAGCACTTACCCTATAATTAGAAACGCTGAAGTCCACCTCGTTCATGAAATGGCACGATGACTAGTGGGAAATCAGTTGTCCATGACGTTTGCAATGGTGTAACAGAATTCAGGCATTCCCTGCAGCACAGACATAGAGCCGTTGCGTATGGGGAAAATTGAAGGCGCTAAATATTAGACTCAGAAAGATAAATATCCTTATGTAACCTCAGTTACATGTAAAAACCTTATCTCTGTGTTCCCAGTAAGCTATCTTTTTAGCTTTTCATGTTATTTACTAAAAACCAAATTTGGAATGAAAATGTCATTCATAACAGATTATCATTTGTATTTGTAACAGGAAGTTCTACTTACAGCACTCGATTACAGTCATGTAATCATACACCTGTACCAAGTTTCAAGACTATATTGTAAATAGTAATAATTACAAGGAAACTTAAAGGGGCAGTTCAGAGGTCATGTTCCACTGTCGGTTCAGTTCTAAAAATTCTAGAGGGCAAAATTCAAATGCAGTGAAGCTAAAACTTATTTCGGTAACTACAGCAAACTTATCTCTGTTTATATATAAATTAAGAAGATTGTAAATTGTTAAACGACCTAGATATTAATTAATACTCGTTCGAGATAGGAGCCATTTAGCTATCTGTGACTAGTGCAGTTGCTAAGAGATGTTCCGTTTGGCGGTCTGCTGCGCCCATATATAAATACGGTCAGAGAGGCGGTGAAGGGAGATACTTCGCAACGAGATATTGATGTGTTCCCGTCAGTCAAACGTCTGCGTGCGTAATGCCTCGCATGACGTCAGAACTGGGCAGACTTGAATGCGTTTTCGGTAAAAGCAGGAAGTGAACCCGCGAGAACTGTACACCGTTCTGGATCGCTTAGATTTCACGGACGTAACCTGTTTGTGTGCCGCCCGTAATGCTGACTGAACCGCGTGGCAAATCGCGAGATTGTTTTCCACTTTTAAGGCCCAATTAGGAGTCAGGACGATAGACCAGGTTTCCTCTGAACTGTTAATAATGCTGTTCCCGATAATTATATTAGGTAGCATAAGACTCATATTTTGTATGTGTGAACTTTTACAGAATATATCAATCAGTTTAAACTCAAAACAGTCATAGTTCCTGATCCTGCTGAGTAAACATCAAGCAGGAACATTTTTTTTCGGTGAGCACAACGAGTAGTATTGACTAGCAGACTGGAAATTATGGTCAATACGTCCTCCATTGCTTTCTGGCTGACCGCAGAAATAGTTTTCAAGCTCTATAAACGGCGAAGATAGGTGTAAAGCACAGACAATTTAAGAATCTCTTCATAACGACATACAAAAATAACGACCATTATGATTATTTACTCGCCGCCCCACAAATGGAGAGTTATGTAGCGATTGGAGGAGAAGACGACTGTGTTCTTACTTAAGTAAACTTGGCGATATCTTAAAACAATTTGAAGAGAAGCAACAGTAAATAAATTATTACAACTGACCAACCATCTGAAACCCAATCTTTTCATTCACAACCAGACCACATGAATAATAAATATTTAGTGTCAGTTCACTGTCATACTATAGACTCTCAACATGTTTCTAGTGAAATAGACGATTTGGATTTCAAGTGTTCCACTAACGGATAAATTAAGAAGCACATTTATGTCTGAGTTCTCACTCGCATCACATTCCTTGAAAGAAGCTGTTTTACTGAGTTCAAGCTGATATTTATTTGAAATAGTGATTATCTGATTTCGTTCCTTTGAGGATTACCCAGTAATATCACACAAAAATTACATTATATGTTCCCATTTGTCATCCTCCACACAATACGGCATATTAACAAATAACGTTGTCCTTTGTTCCTATTGCACGTCGTAACATCCTAAGATTTCAGATGCGAGGCTCTATGTTTTAAAGCACTGATGACATGTTTTTTTCTCAAAATATGTACCGTCCAATTTTAATAAACTGCACATCCTGCTACAAGTTGCAGATATTTCGTTCTTGGTATAGAATCTTGCATATGTGATTGCGTAATATACCGCCATTCAATGGAAATACGGTACGCTGTGGATATGCTATATTACGTGGATCGTGAAAGGCAGGGAAATGGAAAAATATAACTCAGTTTCTTACAGAAGTTTTTCGATAATGCTCAGTGGAGCTAAAGTAACTAATCAGTGTTTGTTTCAAATAAAAATAGCCTCACGCAGTCAAATAAGTGACAGTTGTAACATGAGAGTTAAAAACAAATAATGACATCTGCAGCGAAATCACTTATGATAAGGAATGCACTATAAATTTAAGTAAGCAGGTTTTCTCTGAAAACATTTGTCTTGAGTTTACCCTTATGTGGAAACACATGCAAAAATTAGAAAGTGCAGTAATTAGAGAAAATTCATCACCTTAGTTTTTTGGCAGAATTTGTTTTGTGGTTATATAACGGATAAAAATTTCGGACATCACTTTTCTACACTTACATTTTATATTGTTACTTGATGGCACAGCTAACGAAGAGATTCTGAATGTAATCTGAAAAAAAGGAATTCACAATAAAATGTGATTAAAAGATGATGTAGGTTCCAGAATGCAGCTTTCACTCTGTAACAGAGTATATGCTAATTTGAAACTTCCTGGCAAATTAAGATCGGCAGGGATTAGAAGCTAAGCACAGCAGGCGTCGACCACAGTAGCGGTCCATCAGTCAGAGAACTCGAAGGAATGACTGGTTCGACAGCTGAGACCGACTTGCTATTCCTTTTTTTCTTATTGTGATTTCATTCCCCTGTCCCATATGGGGCAGGGGAGGGCTGGCATCAGTACAATCTGCTGCTTTTCAGCCGGGTGACATTACAGTAAAAAATGGGAAAGTGTACATAAAAAAGGCGAAAAAATGGGGACACAAAAACATAATAAATGGTAGACAGTGGGGGCTAAAATATACACTGATACAGAGACATTCACTGCGGAACAGTTAAAAAAGTCGGTATAAAGATAAAAAACACTGGTGGCGATTAGTGGAGAACATAAAATACACTGAAGTCACATGCACAAGTCAAAAGTTGAAAGTTGGCCACAGCATAAAAACACTCCAGATCGAGGACGTTCTTAAAAAAAAAAACACTGTAAGAGATGATGCAACACACATCAAAGAATAAAAACTGCAGGGAGTGACCTGCCAAGAGGAGGGAAAAAGAGGGGCAGGAAGATGCAGTGGGGAGGAGGTCTGGGAAGGATGGGATGAAAAGAAAATGGGGTTTGCCAGATGCACCAAGGGCCAGGAGACAGGCATGGTGGGAGATGGAGAGGGAAACCAAGTCAGGAAGGAACACAGAGACACAGAAGGGGTGCACAGGAAAGGGAGGGGGTGGAGGAGGCACGAAAACCGTTCAGGGGAACGGAAAGGAGGGGAGAGGGTGCCCTGAGAAGTAAGAGGGGGGAAAGTAGAGTTGGTAAGAAGAATGCCGGACGTTTGCCACGCAGGACATTTGCCACGCCGAACATTTGTCACACTTGCTACTTCGCCAGGTAGCTTGAGTAGCGATCCCTCAGGTAAGAGACGCCCTTCCTCGTACTTCTTCTGTCCGCTTTCAAACTGCAGTCTCCACATCTTACTCGATACAACCAGTACGTAGGGGACCTCCTTCTTCGACATCTTGGTGAAATACAGAGCTTCTTTCCCGAAATCGAAATATTTATAACTTTTGGGAAATGAAAGCAATTCCGGCGATTATGTCCGTATGTAATTAGTTCTGCCAAGTATAAATATAGATCCCTCTGTCTGTACGGTAGCTTCCTTTCATGCTTACTGATTGCGAAAGAAACAGTCCATCGCCATGGGAGAAACAAGAAAGGAACGATGTAAAGAGAATGCGAATGTACGCTAATCATTTCTTTTTGATCACTGCATTTGTGCCTACTTTAATTTCTACAACTGCATGTACAAAAGACAATAAGGAAAGAAGAAATGGGTATGTGAATGTTTGAAAAGAAGAACGACATACTCCGTATTAATTTACTCTCTAAAATCCGATATCCCTTGTCGTGAAACATTAGTTAATAAAGTGTAGTGGGACAATGTTCAAAACATGATTGAAAGTACGTTCATAAACAGAGGTAAGAATATCTATGATTGACACTAAAGTCGACGTACAATTTTAAAATGTTAGAAATAAGGAATCGAAGTAATACAGAATGATATGCTTGTAACGTAGGTTGTTGTTCTACATTGTTTAGGTTCACAGAGAAAGCATCCTAGGTTTTGGAGGGAAAAGCCGTAATTGTAATGATCTGCACTACAGCTGAAACAAGAAGCATAATTTCAGAAAAAATAATGTAATGTGTGTTCCAGCTCACAAGCGACATTGAAGCAGGTAGTTCCTGTGACGTAGTATGGACAGAGGTTATATTCGGCAACCGGAAAAAATTAATAACTGGCTCCTTTTACTTACCCCCGGTCTCAGATGAAACAGTTGCTGAACATTTCAAAGAAAATTAGAGTCTCATCGCAAATAGGTACCCTACTCATACAATTATATTTGGCAGTGACTTCAATCTAATTTCCGTATGTTGACAAAAAACACATTTTCAGACTCTATTGTAGACAGAAAACAACTTCCGTAATTGGTCTAAATGCTTTTCTTTAAATTATTTTGAACAATTAATTCAGGAGGCCATTCAAATTGTAAATGGTTACGAAAACACACTTCACCTCTTAGGCACAAATAATCCTGAGCATCACGACGGATACGGGGATTAGTGAACACACAGTCGTAGCGAGGCTCAATTCTGTAACAAAGAAATTCACTAAAACTAAACGCGAAATATATCTATTCGTAAAAGCAACTAAAATTCGGTTGACGTCTTTCTAAGAGACAGTCTCCAATCCTACAAAACTATGTAAGTGAAGACTATATGTGGCTTAAGTTCAAAGAAATAGTACTAACAGCACTCGAGAGATTCATACCAAATAAATTAATAACAGACGGAACTGATCCCCCATGGTACACAAAACACGACACAAAGCTGCTGCAGGAGCACCGAAAAAGGCACGTATAATTTACACGAACGCAAAATCTCCAAGATTGGCGAAGTTTTACTGCAGCTCGAAATTTGGTGCGGATTTCAATGCGAGATGCATTTAACAGTTTCCGCAACGAAACTCTCTCTAGAAATGTGGCGGAAAATCCATAGAGATTCTGGTGCTATGTTAGGTAAACCAGCGGAACGGCTCAGTAAGTACCTTTACTGCGGGTCGGGAGGCAGGTGAGGAAGAGGAGGAGGAGGAGGGGGAGACAAGGGATCCAACCCTTCGGAGCAGGTAAAATCATGGCAAATGTCCGCCGTGGCAAATGTCCGGCGTGACAAATATCAGCACACCGGTAGGAGGGGTAGAGATCAGGGTGAAGCTCGTCATATGGGAAGGATAGGTGCTGGAAGTTGTGCTTGGAAAGGAAGTGGTTAGTGTGGAGATGGAGAGACGGTGGGGCACAACGGTTAAAGCGCGGCAACGGGCAGTGTGTAGAGAGGGTTGAAGACACCAGGGGGTGAGGGGATCAAGATTGTGGACGATTTACAGGGTGTGGATATGTTTCAGGAAAAGGAGAAGATGTGGGAAGGGGACGAGGTCTTAGAGGATTCACGTGGGAGACAGGAGGCGGAGTGCATGGCGTTCAGGGATTTGGAGGACTTTATAGAATCTGGGAGGTGCGGAAATCCAGATGATGCTGGCATAACAAAGGATGGGGCGGATCAAGGATTTATAGGTGTGAAGGATGGTGGAAGGATGTAGTCCCCATGGCTGGCCAGTCAGGAGTGTCAGGAGGCAGAATCTGTTGTGGTCTTTGTGTTGGATCCTAAGGAGAAGGGGGTTCCAGGTGAGCTGGCGATCGAGGGTGAGGCCAAGGTATTCCAGGGAAGGAGTGAGGTGGATAGGACGATAAATGGTAAGGTTAAGTGCCGTTCTTTCGTTGGGCGCAGGTATAAATAGTGCCGCTACGGACGGATACGGTGAGTGCTGCTAGCGGGCATGTGACATCGTGTAGGAAACTAGTGCCGTGATCACAGCACCAAGTCGGGGGAGCGCGCTCTGCTGACAGCAAACGTGGCGCCTCTCGTGGTGGCTACCACAGACTGTGAACAACAAGTCGGCGTGTTACTATCGTCTGGAACATTTACCAACAAACGAGACGAGCGCGGATCGATGTTTGCCTAGCAGGCCTTTTTGCATGTTGCGGTAGACAGTGCCTGAAGAGTTGCCACCTGTGAGACGCGAGATTGTTGCAGGTTGCTGTCTTGCAGGGGTGATGCAGCAAGTTCTGAATAGAATCAAGATGGGAAGAAATTCATCATAAAACATGAGATGAAAGGAACAGATAGGTTCTCGACTGCAATTTACACTCTGCAACAAAGTGTGTGCTAATTTGAAACTTCCTAGCAGACTGTCTGCTGCATCGAGACTCAAAACCAGAAACTTTGCCTCTCGTGGCCAAATGTCCAACAGACTGAGCAATCCAGGCTGAACCCACTACCCGCCAGTACCCCTCTTCTACCTTCGAAAGTCAGTTTTCCTGCACGCATATCAGGACTAACACTCCTAGAAGATAAATGGCTTAGCCACATCTAGAACGCGACTTTCACTCAATCGGTAAAGCATTTACCCTTGAATGGCTAATGTTAATCTTGCACGAAGTTCAATGTCAGTGGATATATGTTGATTTCGAAATATCCTGAAAGATGAAGCAGACGATGGTTTGTTAATGGATGGAAGTTCGGAGGAAGAACAGAAGTTGTAGAGGGCACCAAGTGTGAATACAATAACGAGTATCAACTGGATGTAGGATGCAGTAGTTACGCAGAAATGAAAACGATAGCACGTACTATTTAGGAGAACTACAGAAAGCTGTCGGACATGACCGAAATAAAAAGGGCTCACTCTACCAAAACTACTGTTCTATAGTTTTGGTACACTACATAAATCACGTAGTAAGTAATAGGATTACCGGTAGTTATGGTAGCACTGATAGGGAAAGAAAGATAAATGAATGCGTAAGACAGGAACTGAGAGCCGACGATTTCTCTTTTGTGTGTGTGTGTGTGTGTGTGTGTGTGTGTGTGTGTGCGTGTGTTTGGTTGTTTATTTTGCACAAATCAAGTACTTTTGATGTAAATACAGCTGCCATGTACAAACATAAAATATATATATAATTATACATACATAATTACTGGTGTTATCTTCATCATGAGAAAAGGCAAGTGTTTTCTGATATTATCAATAAATGTGGAAATTGTTTATGAATAACAAAAGTTAGTTTTATATAAGTTAGGAGAAGTATTGAAGCGATGTTTGTTATTATTTGTTTTCCGGGTTTGTTTTTTATTTCACCTTTTGGTGGAGGAAATAGCGTTTTCTAGCGCTACACGATATGTCTGTGTTGTTTTCTTTATTATCGTAACAACGCTCCGCAGTTTCATGTTACAAATAAACAGTTTTCGAATGAAATCCGCATTAAACGTTGACAGTTTTTGCTTTTCTATACATACTGTTTATTTTTAAGTATAAGACAGGCGGATAACTATATAGAAAAAAATGTTTCGTAGGTTATCTGGCTCTTTATGTACCCTCACTCACTTTCTAGACGGTTCACCGCTTCTGGTTTTTAGGTAATCCAGTAAGACTACGACAAGCTGAAAAAGAGAGAGGAAGAGAGACAGGGTCATATATGTGTGCGTATAATGAACCCTTCCTTCTAAAATTTCTCTCCTTCCTACCTCCTCTGTGTTACCTACCATAAATGACGAGTTAGTGATCTCATTTTTACTAAGATTGCAGTACATGCGAGGTGTCTATTTGCTTCCACCGCCCTGAGTGGAAGTTCTAAGATACACTCCTGGAAATGGAAAAAAGAACACATTGACACCGGTGTGTCAGACCCACCATACTTGCTCCGGACACTGCGAGAGGGCTGTACAAGCAATGATCACACGCACGGCACAGCGGACACACCAGGAACCGCGGTGTTGGCCGTCGAATGGCGCTAGCTGCGCAGCATTTGTGCACCGCCGCCGTCAGTGTCAGCCAGTTTGCCGTGGCATACGGAGCTCCATCGCAGTCTTTAACACTGGTAGCATGCCGCGACAGCGTGGACGTGAACCGTATGTGCTGTTGACGGACTTTGAGCGAGGGCGTATAGTGGGCATGCGGGAGGCCGGGTGGACGTACCGCCGAATTGCTCAACACGTGGGGCGTGAGGTCTCCACAGTACATCGATGTTGTCGCCAGTGGTCGGCGGAAGGTGCACGTGCCCGTCGACCTGGGACCGGACCGCAGCGACGCACGGATGCACGCCAAGACCGTAGGATCCTACGCAGTGCCGTAGGGGACCGCACCGCCACTTCCCAGCAAATTAGGGACACTGTTGCTCCTGGGGTATCGGCGAGGACCATTCGCAACCGTCTCCATGAAGCCGGGCTACGGTCCCGCACACCGCTAGGCCGTCTTCCGCTCACGCTCCAACATCGTGCAGCCCGCCTCCAGTGGTGTCGCGACAGGCGTGAATGGAGGGACGAATGGAGACGTGTCGTCTTCAGCGATGAGAGTCGCTTCTGCCTTGGTGCCAATGATGGTCGTATGCGTGTTTGGCGCCGTGCAGGTGAGCGCCACAATCAGGACTGCATACGACCGAGGCACACAGGGACAACACCCGGCATCATGGTGTGGGGAGCGATCTCCTACACTGGCCGTACACCACTGGTGATCGTCGAGGGGACACTGAATAGTGCACGGTACATCCAAACCGTCATCGAACCCATCGTTCTACCATTCCTAGACCGGCAAGGGAACTTGCTGTTCCAACAGGACAATGCACGTCCGCATGTATCCCGTGCCACCCAACGTGCTCTAGAAGGTGTAAGTCAACTACCCTGGCCAGCAAGATCTCCGGATCTGTCCCCCATTGAGCATGTTTGGGACTGGATGAAGCGTCGTCTCACGCGGTCTGCACGTCCAGCACGAACGCTGGTCCAACTGAGGCGCCAGGTGGAAATGGCAGGCAAGCCGTTCCACAGGACTACATCCAGCATCTCTACGATCGTCTCCATGGGAGAATAGCAGCCTGCATTGCTGCGAAAGGTGGATATACACTGTACTAGTGCCGACATTGTGCATGCTCTGTTGCCTGTGTCTATGTGCCTGTGGTTCTGTCAGTGTGATCATGTGATGTATCTGACCCCAGGAATGTGTCAATAAAGTTTTCCCTTCCTGGGACAATTAATTCACGGTGTTCTTATTTCAATTTCCAGGAGTGTATGTTCATCAAGTAGCGGTCTTCTACAGTTGTTGTCCCCTGCGCAGAAAATAGCACGTGGGTCGTGAATCCGTTATCTTGAGGCTGTAATAAACTCTTGGCGAGCAACTGTTACTTTAGCAATAATTAAATTTTCAATCAGTTTTTTTAAACAGGATGCCACTAGCTTTTTTATCAGTAGAACACGAGAAACTGCAAAATTACATTCCACTTTAGAGTCATTAATAATTTCCACTCTTCAACAAAATAATGAACTGCTTATTTTCGTAATTACTATCACACTGTTCTACGTTACATGTCCAAATAGTCATACCTTGCTAATAAAATCTTAACCTGACACCGACTGCGGCGGACCATATCTGTCCCCCGAGACTGCTGAACCAAGTCTGCTTTACAAACTACACAAATTAAGTCTCAACTGATACCGCAGCAGACAACATGTCTGTCCTCCAAGACTGCCGAACCAGCTCTAATCTAACGCCGAACCACTTCGCCTGCCATCCTAGTTAGGAGCGACCTGGTCACCGAAGTGCTTCGTCTGCCTTTTCGTTTAGCAGTCGTTTATTATTCTGCTGGTTGTTAGTACTTGTGAAATAATGGAATGATAGCACGCTATTGAGAGATGCTTCAATTTGAAATGCAAGTAAATACACTGATTAGTTTTTCTAATATTAATAACAGAAGATTATCATTTTGGCCCTCAACTTCCGAAAGCAGCAGCCCATCGCGGAAAGAGCACAATTTAGGTTCCCTTTCTCGCAATACGCGTACCGAACAAACCATCTATCATCGGTAACTCACACCACATTACGTCATCTTCCCACTGTTGTTTTCTCAACTGCTCTAAGAAGAGCTGCTTGCAGCCGAATATGATCGCTGGTAAAGCAGGAAATATTACTAACCACTTCTAGCATATGCAAAGAAAGTGATCATTCTGCTCTAGGCGCTCCAGTCCGGAGCCGCGCTGCTGCTACGGTCGCAGGTTCGAATCCTGCCTTGGGCATGGATGTGTGTGATGTCCTTAGGTTACTTAGGTTTAATTAGTTCTAAGTTATAGAGGACTGATGACCACAGCAGTTGAGTCCCATAGTGCTCAGAGCCATTTTTTTGATCATTCTGCAGTAATGCCCGAGTGGAATGCAATACACCTGACGTGCAGATAACGCGGGTACGACCTTAACCCTTTGGTGGGCAAAATTATTGAGCAGTTTTTTTTTATGACTGGAGAGCAGATAGTAGTTAACAGACAGGTATATTTATCATACAGAATATCAAACTTGCTCCAACTGCGAAAGTGAGGTCACACAAAAAGGTGGGAAGTATTCTTCCCACTGCCCTTCCTTGGAGTTAAATGACAAAAACAACGTTTTCAATATATGTCATATTTATTTGATAAATTTACTTCTCTTGTTACAATGATTGTTCACAATTACTTGCCATGAGATTTTCTGAAACATGGGTCTATTCAAAGTGGTATTTGACAATATGTACACACACAGCGAGTGCTCCTTTCCGCTGCTTTGGTACTACAACGACGGCACGTCCAGTAAGTAGGTTTCTCCTAAAATGGGCTGATGCTCCCCTACAGCCACATGACGAAGATCTTCACGTACTTTACCCCTTTTTGTCAGAAAGACAGGTTTTTGTCCACGCCTTTTTTGGAATGAGAAGCCAGCGATCAGCTGTCTGGCTAGATGGATCCTGTATGAAAGCTGATCATGCTGTTCACTTTCTCTTTTACTTATTTTCCACAGGATAAAACTGTTCACTGCAGCAACGTCCACAAGGAAATAAAATATTCTGTGCCACCAAGTTACGGAACGTCTGCCAATAGCACACCTTTCTCGTAATTGATCAAACTTATCGAAACCACCCATTATTTTGTTGCATTCTGCCACAACTTCAGGACAAGAAATCTCTGTATTAGTACCAACCTTGTTTTTCCTTTTCACAGTGGCTGTTTCTCATGGGTCATGAATTGAGGACAGGACAGTGACTGGACGGTTATCCATCCATTTTACTGCAGAAATGGCTCCTTTTGTTTCAAACTAGAATTCTCCTCGTTCCAATTTTACGTTTTCCTTTATAAATTTGGGTAAATACTATAGCTTTGAGGAAAAAATCACAAAATGTCATGCAAACATCACTGAAAGGCTCCTCTACAGAGCAACACTCAGCTATACAATGCCTCTGCGCGAAGGTACAGCAAAAATGGCGGGAACTTCCGATTGGAAGTACTACCCTACACTGTTCACTAGGTGGTAGCACCGTACAGAGGTGGGAACTGTGAATCCCACGGGACTAGGAGCGAGTTCATTGCAGCGGGAAGCATGTTTCCCACGGTTCACGAAAGGGTTAACGGACTAGAGCTACTTGGAAGAGTACCGCAGTCTACGTTTACTTACGATAGTCTACAGTAACCTAAAGTAGTTTTACAACTCTAAAAATAACACATAAATTTAGGTACTATAAATACAAATCCTGATGACGGTTGCCATATCTGTTGAAAATTCGATAATTAATGTGATAACACTGCCTTTCAGAATCACGGAGATGCATTTTGGAATCAAGAAACGCATTATACGCAGTGGCCTGGAAACACAACGGCATGGACGAAATTCAGTTAGCTCGTCCGTGAGAATGTGTAGCAAGCAGGAGCGTTGCCCGCGGAAGGGGTTAAGCCCCACCACCAGGCTGCGGTCCCCATAGCGTGGCGTGCGCGGATCGGCGCAGGGTACAGCTCTTTTATTGCTCTGCGGTGTTACGCTGCACACAGCACCAGCTGAAAAGCCGTTGTGCTGCTGTTGCGGGTCACGGCACCGCAAACCATAGAGAATAATGAGCGTCTGCTCCGTAACGCTTAACGGTCAAAGGGAAACGATTTTAAGTGAAAACCAAGCAGAATCCGCAACGAAGCAGCGAGATAAGTCAATAATACCCACGATAAAAAATTCCTTTCTTAATCTTACAGGAAAATGCATCATTAAAGCTGCCTTAGATTTTTCCCTAGCAAATACATTCTTCTTTATGAGTCACAATGGACTAGGTTTATTTCAACTATTTCTCTTTTATTTTTTTCCACATTTTTCCCATCATTACTTGTTTTCTGTTCTTTTTTCAGACCAAATAGCTCCAGACTTCTTCTGATTTTCATGGAAACCTTTTGAGTCTTCCGAGGCAATGGGTCCCCAGTGTCTTGTAGAATTCTTTCGAGATCATCTACGTCACTTTCAATTTCTTTACATACACTTTTAATTTACCGAAATAAGTGAACAGTCTTTCTGTCAATCTGTTGGGATTCATCCTTTGAATTCGGCCATAGAAACTTTTCTACCTTTTTCAAATCATCAGATTTAGTTATAAGTTGGCACAGTGGATAGCCTTGAAAAACTGAACACAGATCAATCGAGAAAACAGGAAGAAGTTGTGTGGAACTATGAAAAAATAAGCAAAATATACAAACTGAGTAGTCCATGCGGAAGATAAGCAACATCAAGGAGATGTGTAAGCTTAGGAGCGCCGTGGTCCCGTGGTTAGCGCGAGCAACTTCGAGAACGAGAGGCCCCTGGTTCAAATCTTCCCTCGAGTGACAAGTTTACTTTTTTTATTTTCGCAGAGTTACGATCTGTCCGTTCGTTCATTGACGTCTCTGTTCACTGTAATAAGTTTAGTGTCTGTGTTTTGCGACCGCACCGCAAAACCGTGCGAGTAGTAGACGAAAGGACGTGCCTCTCCAATGAGAACCGAAAACATTTGATCGCAAGGTCATAGGTCAACCTATTCCTCCACAGGAAAACATGTCTGATATATTATATACAACACTGGTGACAGCATCTGCGTCACATGACAGGAACATGTTGTCGACCCACCTAACTTGTACACTTGGCGAATGGGTAAAAAGATTCTTCTACCTTGCCCGATTTAGGTTTTCTTGTGGATGTTTCGATGTTTGTTTCGATGTAACGTCCCCATACTACGGCGCAGTTACCTCGCATCGGACGGACAGATAATAATTGTCTGAAAGTAAAAAATTAAACTTTTCACTCGTGGGGAGACTTGAACCAAAGACCTCTGGCTCCGCAGCTGCTCACGCTAACCACGGGACCACGGCGCTAATGAGCTCAGAGTAACCTTGATGTTGCCTATCCTGCACATGGACTACTCAGTTTGTATATTTTGCTTATTTTTTTCATAGCTCCACACAACTTCTTCCTGTTTTCTCGATTGATCTGTGTTCAGTTTTTCAAGGCCTATCCACTGTGCCAACTTATAACTAAATCTGACGGGGGTGGGATGGGGAGGTTCCCTTGTTAGTCTTTTTCTGTCTGTAGTTTACAATGCTTCTAACATAACCCTTCTGCTTAGAACTAAACATTCTGCAGCACAAAATGCTTGTGGGTCTGTTGTAGTAGAATAGTGTCTAAGTTTATCACTGAGGAATATTGATTTCTTCTTAGTAGTTTTTGAGAACATTTCTCGTGAACAGTCGTTTTTAATACTTTAAAATGAACGTAAACAGTCTCAAGCGCAAGAGGCCTTCATTTTTGTGGTTACCGGTTTAGGGCAGTTTTTTTACCATCTTCAGACCTCTTTTTATACACACTCTTACTGAGGCAGTATATTGTTTTATTGTTTTCCTTTTATTAACTCTTCCTTTAATGGCTTCTTTTTCGAAAAGAGTTTTTCTGTTACAGTATGTGTATGCATGCAGAGTAAAGAAATTCCGAGATTTAAGTGATCAACATTGCAAGATCATAAGTTAATGTAAGCGCGAGACAAGCCATTGCATCTGCGAAATTCGACTACAGTAATAGCCAGTGTGACAGCCAGAATGTTGAATGCAACCAAACAAACGTGCATGCGTTGTGTTGTACAGGTGCCGGATGTCAGTTTATGGGCTGGAGTTTCATATCTGTTGCATTTCGGCGCTCAATGCAGGAACGGTTAATGCTCTTTGTGAATGACGCTGGAATTGTCGTTCGATGGTATCCCATATGTACTCGATTGGAGACGGATTTGGTGATCATGCAACCCAAGGCAACATGTCGACTGTCTGTTGGGTTACAACGGCGGCATGTAGACGAGCGTTATTGTGTTAGAAAACACAAAATGGAATGCTGTTCATGAATAGCAGCACAAGAGGTAGAATCAGCAGACTGACGTACAAATTTGCAGTCAGGGTGCGTGGGATAACCATGAGAGTGCTCCTATCGTCATACGACATCTCCAGGTGTGGGTCCAGTATCTCTAGCACGCAGACTGGTTGATTGTACGCCTTCAATTGGTTTCCTTCTAACCAACACACGGCTATCACTGGCACTGAAACAGAACCAGCTTTCATCAGAAGACGCAAGAGACCTCCATCACGCCCTCCAATGTGCTACCGCTTGACACTACTGGACCGATCGAGGTGGCGCAGTGGTTAGACACTGGACTCGCATTCGGGAAAACGACGGTTCAATCCCGCTTCCGGCCATCCTGATTTAGGTTTTCCATGATTTGCCTAAGTCACTCCAGGCAAATGCTGGGATGGTTCCTCTGAAATGGCACGGCCGACTTCCTTCCCCATCCTTCCCTAATCCGATGAGACCGATGACCTCGCTGTCTGGTCTCCTTCCCCAAACAACCGAACCGAACCGACACTACTCAAGTCGCAAATGACGGTAGTTTGCGGTCAGTGGAATGCGCGTGACAGGGCGTCTGGCTCGGAGCTGTCCTTGAAGTAACCGAATTGTAACAGGCCGTTGTGGTTCCCACTGTTAATCAGATTATGTAAGTCTGCAGGCATTCGTGGCTGTTGTCACTGAAGTTAAAATCTTCTGGGTTATTAGGCAGCGTCATATTTCTTCTAAAACGATCGACGTTTCGACCCCTCTGCTGGTATCTTCCTCAGGATCTTCTTGTGTCCATTACTGCTGGAACACTGTCAGAGATGAGTGTCGCGTCCTCTTATGAAGGCCACATAGCCAAGAAGAACTTCATGCGTTCCACATTTTCTTAAATGGAATTCACTCCAAAATCAAATTTACCTTGGAGGTTGAGAGTGAGGTCGGTCTCTCATTCCTAGATGTGTTGGTATGCAGAAGATCTGATAACACTTTAGGTCACAGACTGTACAGAAAGCCGACTAACACAAACAGATATCTAGATGCCACTTCGTACCACCACCCAGCCCAGAAGCGAGCAGTACTCAACACTCTGTCTTCACGTGCCTTCCGTATCAGTGATGACGACAACTTGGAATCGGAGTTGAAATTTTTGAAAAGGACATTGAAGACAATTGGGATGATAGTTATTCAATCGACAGGGCTTTTAGGCGGAATATTTATAACGCTAATAATGACGAGGAACCGCCTACTCACTCTGTTAGGTTACCGTTTGTTTCTGGGGTCACAACCCCATAAGTCGAATTCTAAAGAAAAATGGTGTTCAGACTTCTTTCTTTAGTCGAAACAAAATAAAAGATTTTTTCCGACGGAAAACTGGTGCACCTGATTGCCACCACAATGCAGGTGTCTATCAAGTGACATGTGACTGCGACAAAGTGTATACAGGCGAAACGGGAAGAACTGATAAGGACCGCATTAAAGAACATGAACGGCACATGCGACTAAAAGTGCAAAATCGGCAGCAGCGGAACGTCATGAGAACTGTGGCTCTGACAGCGATTTTAATAACGTACGTATACTGGCTAAGGAAGCAAACATTTATAAAAGAAAGGTCAGAGAAGCGGTTGAAATTTTCAAGAATGCATCTTATTTCAATAGAGAGTACGGCTAGAGGCTTCCGGCATCGTGGCTCCACGCCATCAAGGAAGAGAATACGCGGCGGCGGTGTGCGAGCGACATAAACAACGCGCTGAAGTCACCTCGGCGGACAATAATATTTTGGGCAAGCACTCGCCCTCTCTTGCTCTCTCCGTTTCGAATCTAGCCAATGATGATGACCAACCAATAGCAGTAGCAGGAATTTCAACCAATAACCCTTCTCCAGCGTAAGTGTGGAATAGTACCTTTTTATCCAATGACGATGGGCCGCCAATGGTTTCCGCAGGAGATTAGCCAACAACGCCCCTTCTTATGCATCAGAGCGGGAATATTAGCCTATGACTATGGCCCCCCAATGATAGCCATATGAATGTTAACCAATACTATCACTTCTCCAGCACGAACGCGAGAAAACTCCCCTTTATAAGAGGGCGTGACACTCGTCTCTGACAGTGTTCTAGCAGAATGGTCGAAACGTCGATCAGTTTAGAAGAAATATGACGAAGCCTAATATCCCAGAAGATTTTAACTTCTGCTTTTCCGATTGCTGATGCAGATGCAGCACGATACTCCACAGCCATACGCCGAAAAGATGGTCTTCCCTCTCGGTAGCGCCACGAAACCCGGTCTTCTTGGGACCGTGCATTCTCGTGACCACCGCTGCCAGAAATCGTGTACAGTGGCTACATCCCTGCCAAATCTTTCTGGAATATCGCGGAAGGAACATCCAGATTCTCGTAGCGCTATTAAATGATTTAGTTCAAACCCAGTGCGGTGCTGATAAAGGCGTCTTTGTCGTCTTAAAGGCATACTTACGAGTAACACATCAATTCATCACGTAGAATCTCACCACCGTTACAGCCTGTATTTTAATCAAACCTGATTTGACCGGCGCGAAATATGAATAGACATGATCTTTCAGATGTAATAACAAGCCTGCCAACTTTCGTGTTTGTCGCACATCTCCTTCTTGTTGTTATGATTTTTTGGCCATCAGTGTAGTTCCATCACATTAATACGTGACTTTCACGATAAATGAGTAGAGTAGACAGCACTCCAATGCGGTTTACGTAGTGACGCGGCTATAGAAGTCAGTAGAGGGTACCCATGTCTACATATTGTGGCAGTTGGCTTGCGTTCAGCGGCGTAACTAGACTAACACTGCTCAGGGCACGACTTTGTGCCCTTCTCCCTCCTGCTGACATCACCTCATCACCTAATTTCTTGTTTAATTGCCGTGGTTCGTCAGCATTTTTATTCGTTTAGTGAGATCACTGCGAATTTATAGTGAATTAAAACACGGGTGTTTCAATAATTATTTTTCTGATAAAATTCAAAACGTGGAATAACGCAATCCAAATTCGCGTTGCTTACAGCAGTACGCGTTCCCTTTTACAGTGTTCCATCGCCGATCAATGTAAAGCCATAACAAATAAAACGACAAACGCAACATAAGCTCCGTCTCCATCTAGTAGATGAAAATAAAACACAAGCGTCTCCGTACCAGTCTTATGGAACTGTTGTTCAACATTATCCCATCCAAATCTCATAATTTCTTTGCGTACACCTACATACCCTTTCTATTTTAACGTCATCTTCTTCTTATCTTTTTCCGCCTCGTTCTTCAACCCCATTATCATCCTTTTCTTTCGCTCTTCCACATTTTCTTCCCATGTCGAAAAAACGCGGCCCCGACTTCATAAAGCTGTTTGGTGCTGGAACCTATCTCTTGGCAGGAATAGAACAGGTAATAGTAGTCTGCTGTGTCCGCACAGCGGAAGCAACGCAGAGGCCAAGCAGCATACCGTAAAAAATGCACTGTGCAAGAAGCAGCTATATAAGCCTGAAGGCCAGGTGAAAAGACGGAGCTTCAGAGAATGAGACCAACTATTGAACTATGCATTGACACTGGACAATGTTTTGTGCAAATCCTAGTAAGGGTTTCTGTAATAGGCTCACAGTAATTATTTTAGTAGAAGGGATGAGTTGCCATACATCCATATGTGCAAGGCTTTTGGTTAGTCATGGCTCAAAATCTGTCGTGTAGTGGAAGAGATTTTCTGCCTTCTTCCCGCCATACCTTATTGGTTAACCATGACAAAATTCGTGAGACTGTGAAATTGTTAATCTTGTTTATAAAATTATTGTTGATCAGAACTCACAAGATCTGTTTCAGGTGAGTGGCAAGACGTTGACACTGGCAGAATCAGCTGATTTACAGAGACTAAAGTCAGAACACACTTACAGCAGAGAGATCAAGGAAGACACTTACCCCAGGTCGTTGCAGAGAGGGATGTCTCCAACTTAGAATACATCCAGAAGCCGACCTGAACTCAGAATTTACAGCTACTGCTGCAGCTGTCTACACTCGCATAGCTTAAGAGTGGTAAGCACGATCCGTCGATACAGCTACTAAGACATTGGGACGCAAAGCTACTTAATCTGCATCAGGGTTTCGTTTCAGAGATCTCACACTCAGTTAGTTTCACCCATCATTAGTTTTGGCAAAGTTATTGGTGCCCATTCTTGCTTTTCTGGGGATCTTTCTTTAAATAACTAACCTTTTCTGCAGTGATTAGCGGCACTCGTGGCAGTTTCATATCGTGCTTTTATGAATGCAAAGCTAGAGTCCACATTTGCAACATTTTGTCTACTTATTAAATGTTTCTGTACTTGATTCAGTGGGTAAGTCTTTTTATTTGATGTCTTATGGTAATGAAGCAAATTGTTTCAGTGATGAATCCCTTCATTAATGGTATGGTATCCACATCTTCATTTAATAAGGCGTTATTCATTCAGTGACATTGTTTCTCTTAGGTTTGTATGATCTTGTGAGGAGCTTCCCTTCCGTGCAGGTCACTGTGGACCAGATCTGTAGCATCTTAAGCGTTTGCAAAACACCTCAAGCGACACCTCACACTGTATTATTCGGATAATTAGAATACCAGCGGAAAATACTCCTGTCAGAGCACAAAAAAGGACGTATATGCGTCTCTTTAAAAGAGAAAAGTGGGGTACCAGGTGCCTCAATATTCCTCACCAGAAATTTTGTCTCGGGAACATATTGTAATCTTTTTATACAGAGCGTTCTAAATCCTTTTACCCAGTTTCTCTTTGCAGTGAAGCCTTCATACTCAGCACCTCCCTCTCACTGTCGCTATCTATATCTGTCTCTTTTTCCTCTCATTGGCATTTTCTCCTGTCTTTCTGTCCCATTGTCATTGCCTGCATCTCTTTCTTTCGCTCTTCCTCACCATTGTCTCCTTCTCTGGCACTTTCACTGTCTCTGTCTCACTGACATTGTCTTTTCCCCATTCTCTCTGCCACTGTCTTTATTTCTCGCGGTATGCTACCTTTCCGTTCAACCACCATTGTTTCCTCTCCATACATGTCCATGTGCTCTGTGTTTCCATCCCTAGGCCTGGAAACTTTAGGACGAGTGTAGGGAAAATGGGGCAAATTTTTTCACTTGTGATTGTAGGCAAGGGGGAAAATTGACAAAAGTCGTCCTCCCCAACCCTCTCAAACGACCAACGACTGGTCGATATGTAGGCTTCTTTCTTTCTTTGTCACTATTCTCACTTGTTTATTTCTCTCCAGTGGACGCTGCTTCCTCTCTCACTTACATTGACTCCTTCTGCCTTTCTCTCTCACTACCATGGCGTCGTATCCATTATTTACACTGTCTCCCGTGTTTACAATACATCCCAGTACCACTCCCTCCACCATACCTTGGCAGTCCGAAAAATCTGTGGGGTCCAAATTATTTTATATCCTACATCGGGATGTTTAAAATTTGGTGCAAAATGCATGCTCAACTATAGCTACGTGTTGAAGTTCGCAGGTCTGGGGCGTCCAAATTCCCTAACCCTGTGTATGGTCTCTCTCTTTTGATCCCATTGCTACTATCTCCATCTACCGCTCTCTTTTATTGTCACTGTCTCTCACTGGCCATCACTATCTCCTCTTTGACTTCCACTTTGTTGCCTTCATCCAACGCTTTCAGTTTCAGTGCCACTTCCCCTCTCCCACCATCACTCTCTCCTCTTTCGGCCTTCATCCAACGCTTTCAGTTTCAGTGCCACTTCCCCTCTCCCACCATCACTCTCTCCTCTTTCGTTCTCTCCCAGTGTCACTGTCTCCTCTCTCTTCTGCCGTCATTGTCTCTCTTCTACTCTCTTTCAGTACAAAAAGGGCGCAAATAAGTTCGCAGTCTAAAATTTTGGCGAGGAAGACGGAACGGGGTTGAGGAAGCTGGTTCCCCACTTTTCTGTCAGGGTGTCTTGAAGAGGAACATATTCGCCCTTTCTGTGCTCCTGCGGAACATTTTCCGCTGGTTTCCTTCTTTTGTCAGAATAAAGATATTGACCGAAAATTTTTCGAGTCATCTGATGATTTTCCGGACTGGATCAGAGTGGCAACATAACCTTGTTTCCAGAGCTTCGGAATGTTGAACTTTTCCAGGCAGTTGTTGAGGATTTGGCGGACAGCGAGTACCTCTTTCGCTGAGGTGTCGTAGCAGTTTGGCATGTATATTGTCCTTTGCATGTGTATTCGCTCCACCAAGACAACCAAGAACTATCTGTTAGTCAATAAGCTGGCCGAAGTGGCCGTGCGGTTAAAGGCACTGCAGTCTGGAACCGCAAGACCGCTACGGTCGCAGGTTCGAATCCTGCCTCGGGCATGGATGTTTGTGATGTCCTTAGATTAGTTAGGTTTAACTAGTTCTAAGTTCTAGGGGACTAATGACCTCAGTAGTTGAGTCCCATAGTGCTCAGAGCCATTTGAACCATTTTTTTGTTAGTCAATAAAGACATATTTATCTGCAGACCTTTATGATTCTGAAATGAGAGATCATGTGAAGAATAAATATTCTTTATCTTGTTTAAAGGAGACAGCGTGTAAAAAAGTGATTTGTCAAGTACTTCAAAACTGCGGAGGGCCATACAACCGAAATGTTGGTGTCGCAGGCCACACGTGTTAAGGGGCTCGAGCAGTAGTGGGAGTCATTGCGTGTCTGGCGGCAGTGAGTGATGTGCGCGGGGCGTGGCCTGGCGAGGCGAGGCGACGCCGGCGCCGGGCGTGGCTGGCGGGACGGCAGGCTGCCCCGCCCGACGAGAATGGGGCCACCGCGCTCTGGACGCGGGGCGAGTAGGCAGGCCTGGCTGGGGCTGCTGCTCTGCTCTTGGCTATCGTTGGTCTCAACTCCCACTTTCACTGGTACTCGTGAAACTTCGTAAGTGCTGAATCTGGGTCTGTCTTATACTCAGTGTCATCACTCATAGGTCTCTATCACCGATTTATTTCATCTTTCGCACGACTGTAGGACTTCCTGGCAAGTAATGGCTCAGAATTTTTTATGAGTAAACCCTTAAAACTTTTGAAATAAAACAAACAACATTCTACTTCTTTGTTCTTCATATCTAAATACAAGGTGTTCGGAAATTCCCGTTACAAACTTCTAGGATTTGGGAGTGAGTACATAATGTTTTAAATAGAAACGCATGTCCATGTTCGGGCTACAACCATTTCAAAACATGTTGGTAAAGCGACCAGTTTTACAAGTCAGTTATTAGCCGTGATCCAGTACATCACTTGTTTTACAGTTCCACTCTTTAATCGCCGAAGAAACTGCTCGCGTACTCGTTGACGGTTTCTCTTCCACTTCGGGCGTTCGGCATTTCCTTGGAGCACCACAGTCACGCCTGATGACCGTGAAGTTTCCCTTTATCGAAGACGTTGCACAATTGTGGCGAAAATGTTATGCGATGGACTCATACGTTGTCGATAACAATTTTGATAAAGGCAACGAGCAACTTTTGCAAACGTGTGTTCAACCATGCTGCTCTAACATTCACGGACACATGGATGAGGCTCGAACCAGGTCAAAAATGGTTCAAATGGCTCTGAGCACTATCGGACTTAACATCTGGGGTCATCAGTCCCCTAGAACTTAGAACTACTTAAACCTAACTAACCTAAGGACATCACACACATGCATGCCCGAGGCAGGATTCGAACCTGCGACCGTAGCGGTAGCACGGTTCCAGACTGAAGTGCCTAGATCCGCTCGGCCACACCGGCCGGCTCGAACCAGGTTACAAAGGTAGGATAGACATCAAATGACAACAGCCAGTCCGACGTAAGCAGATGCCGCCATGACTAGCCTGTTGCCTATGGACTTAGTTAACATCTTTTACAACTGCTGTACCACGGAAACGGTAAGTTTCCGATGAGTTACAATTCAGAATATTGTCTACTCAGTCCCTTCTACAAGTCCTAGAAGTCTGGAAAGGGAATTTGCGAACATCCTGTATGTATTTCTCAACACAGTCACCATGTCGACGAACGCATTTCTCCCAACGACTGACCAGTTCTTTGATACCGTCGCACTATAATGTTGACTTTCTTCACGCAGCCAAGACCTGAGCTGCTTGCACCGTTTCATCATTATCAAAGTGAAATTCTTGAAGGTGTCCTTAAAGTTTTAGAAATGATGAAAATTGGACGGGGCCAAGTCAGGACTCTATGGGGAATGATCGATGACAATGAACCCAAGGCGTCGAATCGTTGCAGATGTCGCGGAGCTCGTGTATGATCTGGCATCGTGCTCCGTACGTGGACTAACTATTCGAATTCGTAACTCGATGAGAGCATGCTGTTCCTCACGCAACGACACAGTTACGTTTCAAAGTACCTGGTTACACGCTACAATTCCGGGCTCTTTAGCGACAGAGGACTGCAAATATTTAGTCATGAAGAATAAAGATGTAATATGTTAATAACGTCTGTTTTATTTAAAAATGTTTCAGACTTGTCTCATAAAAAATTCGGAAGCATTACTTTTCAGCACGCACTCCTACACAGTTATATGTAAAAAAAATCCTCCTCTAGTATGTGGCGGTACTCAACCGCTTTCGAAACAGTTTTCAAAGTTTTCCGACAGCACCGTATGAGACCTTCAGCGTTAGCGCCGTCGGCCAAAAAGTATCTTGTAACGACTGCAGAATGCCTCTTTGTTATTGCACATCCTTTACTCCCTGGTAGTGAACAATCTGTGACAGTTCGCGTAGTCGCACTTACACTAACGAGACAATACAGTATGACCACCTGCTTAAAAGCGTGCTGCTCCAGAACTGGATTGCAATATTGCAGAAACTTTGCGTGGTTTGGATTTGGCAAGTCATTGGTAGGTTTCCGGGGATGTCTGCGCACAGGTAGGCGTTTCCCGTAAATTACGAATCGGTGGTTCGTGGTAGCAAAGCTGGCACCCGGTAGCATCCTAAATGTATTCCATCAGATTCGTATCAGGCGAATTTGGTGACCATGACATCACCCTTTCGATGTCATACTCCACAGACCATTGTAGCACGATTCTGGCCTTTTGACATGGGCAGTTGTCTCGCTTCACGAAGCCATCACCGTCCAGAATGACGTCAACCATGAAGGGATGTAGGTGGTTCACAATAACGTTCGCGCAATCCACAACTGCCGTTAATGTCACTTGTCCCATGTAGGGATGGGGAAAATGCGATCGCTTAAAACGATTACTGTAATTATTGCTCTGAATAATCGGAATTTTTCGGTATTTGCTTGGTCTCGGTTATAAAAATTTTTTTGTTAATAGCTGAGTAAAAAAGACCTGTGTATCAATTTGCCGCAATAGTGGCTCTACAACATATGTTTTTCAATGAAACATAAATAATAATGTTTATTCGTAAAATTGCCAATGCTTTCAAACACTATCTTATTATTCAAAATAGGAAAACGGTCAGTGCTGCTTTAATAACAACGAGGACAGTTAGAAACGAGCAACAAATACACGACAAAAGAATCGGTGCAGCATTGTTGAGACAATAATTTAGCTGTTGCTGCGTGGCATGGCATATCAGACGACGCGTGAGCATGTGCAGTGTCCAAAACTTGTCCACATCTGGTCTGTCATTGCTGAGACAGTAATTCGTTTACAGTTTACGATAAAAACAAAAAGTAGCTGATGTTCTGCCAGTATCTACATAATAGGCCTTTAACTACTTGTAACCCTCGGAAACGGACAATTTAATTCGAAAAATAGAATTCTCCATCCTCTGTTTTCACCCATTACTCACTTTTGGTAATGGCCAAACACTGGTATGATCCTCGGTTACAACATGATTTTTGAGCAGAGTTACAAAAAAATTAGAATCAATAGAAGAATACTCGTGATTTGTAATAGTATCAATCCTTCGCTACTTTTCGAGAATAGCAGCGAACCGTGGTCGCACGACGTTTTCATTTATTTACATATTTTATTTGATATTTTGATTGCACATGTCTTGAAACGTGTAATGCAAAAATCTGTATCGGAGTCTTAGAATTTTTCAATCTTTTTTCGATGTTTATTAATGAAAATAATTACAGCAAATTACCGAAATTGTTTACTTCAGGAAACAGATATTTTGAGACTTCGAGTAGGTTCAAATCGAGATGAAAAGAAAAAAATACAACTCGAGGTGAAAAAAAAACCGGCACAACAGTTTCAGCGATAATCGCCATCCCTAGTCCCATGGAAACCCAAGGAAAGTCCTACACCATCCTGTACCCTAGCTGCTGTGCTTGGTTCGTGCAGTTACGCTCCTGGATATGGCGTATCCACAGGCCATCACCGACATTTTAAATAAATCATTCCTTCTATCAGGCGACCCTCTTACATTGGCCCACAGTCCACTCTCAATGACCTCGGGCCCACTACAATCGTAACACTGTATTACCGAGAAGGTACCCAGTCTCTCTCACTTAGGTTTACTGGTTTCGCTGACAGACAAACATCCTACTCCATAAGGAATGATCTACAAAGAATCTCCGTTACTCACCAGCATTATGAGAGGTACTGCCCTCATTCTTCAGAGAAGTAAGGCCGAATTCACAATTTAAAATGTGAAATGAACTGTACGCAAGGGCAACAACATTAAAATAACGTAGGTTAGAAATTGAACAGTCGATTTATTAAATTGACCATTCAGATGGATGTACAGAGAGGCCATAGAAATTTAAAAGCGCAAGAAGAACTCTAACACGAAAGAACAAGGGTTGCTGTTAGACAAGTTGTGAGGCTCATTGCTGAATAAAGAAAAAACCAACTCTCCCTCACCATAAATTCCATAACATGTCGCGATTTTAGACAGCGGTCTGATGACGTCACAATACGACTGTTGCTCGGATACGCAAGAAGCGTTCGACTTGCTGGGATTGTTTAAATTTTGAACACTGAGTCTTTATAGCCTATGATGTCTCGGTATTAGCAGACGAAAGGTTTCACACAGAAATAGACCTTGGCCCGCGGTCTGGTGCCCATAAAACAAAATTCGCCAGAGAATATTCTCCAGTCTCACAAAGCTCCAATAGCATAGCAGATTAGTTATGTAGGTTTCATCCAAGTGTTCGAAGGCCTTTCGCCATCTCTATATATGAAGGAACTAGAACTGGACTCATGCTAGTCTTATCCAGATTATTTTTCCGCCCGGAGTCCGCTGCGTTTCATAGAGAGTTCCACACAGTAAGATCATAGACTGGTGATTCTTGCACGTGCCAGTAGTTTGTTTGCAGCAGTGCCCTTCATGTTTTAATGCTACGTGTGGCCTACATAGTTTCTCCCCAACTTAGTACAGCGCACAGAACGTCCCCACAACAGTGCAAAACAGTCAGAAAAATCCTTTATGGGTTGGTGTTCAACTCGCGTTTCACATTGGCTTGTATGTCAGTTATATCTTCCACTCTTAGTCGTTTTACGATAGGTTCTTCTCCGCAAAACCAAGTCTCGTCACTCGTGACCATATTTTTCCAGAAAAGAATTGTCCGCATTTCGAATTTCAATCGAGTCTGGCGTCCACTACTCGTTTTTGTTCGGAAGTCAAGTTGTGTGGAATAAACTTCGAAGACTCTTCTCTTGAAGACATGTTGGAGAATGATACAGGGATGTTGCTCCACTGCAGCTCGTCGCACGACAACTTTCTCACGCCACGGCCCCACGTCCACTACTTAACACTGCTTGCTCGCAACTGAATTGGTAGAAGGACATCTGTTGATCTCAGTTGTGAGTTCTAGCTGCCGCCGTAGTACTTGAGCTAACTTCGTTTCTCGCGAGGGATAAAACCAGTCTCGGAGCTATTCCGGCGGACGGTGCAGTACCGAGTTCACAACTGCCTGAGGTGCGGATGGCGCACTGGAGCGTTCGGCAGGACGCTCCACAGCCACTGCGCGGCATGCAGCCCACAAACATCTGGCCACGACCCGTACCGCAGAAACGGAAACTTACCGAGCTCAACCACATCGGCTGCATTTTGTTTGATTCTCTGAACGTTCAGGGTGACTGCATAAGACGTATTACCCTTCGTATTTCGTGAATAGTTCAGGACATAGAAACGAGGCTTTTAGCAAATGGTAATGTCCAGAGGGGCGTGTAATTCTGTTGAATGGTTAAATACCTTCATCTTTTGCAGTTTTTTTAAGTAAGCTTTTGTACATGTTTGTTTGGCTCCTGTGTATCAACGCGAACAACTTTTATTAATGCTCAATTAAAAACACGCCGAAAATGTTACAGTTCACAAAATCCTCAGCGAGCTTGGTCGGCGTGAGCGAGCAAACTTGGTAGTGACAGAATGATACCAGAAAATTCGTAAATCATCACAGAGCAGTCATCATCATAGCAATTAATAGTCAGTATAGTAATCTGTAGTCCAATCCAGTGGAGAGCAGCCAGATTCCTGTAGCGCATCATGAGGATGATGCCTACAGACAGCATTCGGCGAACGCTATGTCATGAGGCTCCCGGCCGCTGGTTATGGAGGCATTCTGACCTCTAGGTGGCGAGACCAGGTGAGTCATCTGGGAATTTGGAACCGTACTCTAAATCACTACATTACTGACTCAGTTGTTGTCATGCACCGGAGATTCTTTCACTCGATAACATCGATATCGTGTGTGAAGAAAATGTCATCTGGGCGAGATACAAACTGAGCGGTGTAGTCTTTTCAGCGTCTCTTGAAAATACGGGTATCGTGATACAACATTAGTTAATGCTGGCGTTGCAAGTTTCCACAACGTAGCATTTCAAACCTCACTAAAATAAATTAATAACAGTGACTGAAAATGAAAAACGTATAAATTCTAGTATTTCAATTCTGTTATATGATGGATTGTTTATCGATGAAATCGAAATACCGACGTGTCCTTTAAAGGTAATTCCGCCAAAATGTACGTCGTTCTGTCAACCTGTGACGTATACTTTTATAGACAGGTGAAGAATTACTGTCATTGATTGCAGAAGCGCCTAGTCTCATCGCACAACAAAGGTAAATCATAAGTAGAAACGATGCAATTAAAATATACGCCTTGATCCACAATCGACTACAGTTTCCAGCCTTCGATAAAATGCCTCGATGTGCGTGGTTAGCTGCGAAATTATGGTTAGATCGTGAGGTATTAGGAATATTAACAAAGTTGCTTTTCCAAATAATATTCATAACAAAAAATGTGACTGTGACATATGTGCCTCCTCAAGTGCTCATGGGCTCCGAATTTTTATGCTTTGAATGTTTTTGTGATAGGTACCTCCCTGGGGAATGAATTTGTTCTTTTGACTTATTAAAGTTGAAAATCAAAGCAAAAACAAAAATACTGGAATTTATATGCTTTTCATTTTCAATTACTGTTAATGATAAACGATATGTGATGATAAACTTTATTTTAGTAAGACTTGAAATTATTATTTCTTTTGCCAGTAATTCAATTATATTTCACGATGTCACAAAAATTATTGATGTCAAATACTTCCGCGACAACAAACAACAAAGAAAAAAAAACGGTTGGATTTGAACAGGGGGCCCTAATACTAGGAATCATGTTCTAAGCCACTACACTATCGACTCCGTTGTTTCACTGCACAACCAGACTGATGAAGTCGTATAGAAACTTTAACAGTCGTTTTCTCGGAAACCATTGCGTGCTGGCACCTAAGTCAAAATATTGTCAATGTCAATGAAATTCACTAACAGCCGTCTAACCTAAGATGTTATTTTATTTTATTTTGAAGGCTACTAGTTTCAGCATTCAAAATAAAATAAAATAACATCTTAGGTTACACGGCTGTTAGTGAATTTCATTTACATTGACAATTACTTAACCAGCCGATTTCCCCTGTCCATGGTGGACCAACAGAGATTTAAGTCACAACAGGTATCCGTTTTCACCCTTGTGTCGTCCTCCGTAGTTTCGACTGACTTTGTCAGGGAGCAACCTAGGGGGAGGGGGGGGGGGGGGTTGCCCCTGTTAGCAGCGTCGGGTTACCTTATTGCTTTGTGTAATGACGGACCTTGGCTTGAGAGTTCCACTTGGCGCTATTTTCTCTGCAACAGCCGGTTCTGGTCATCTCACCCTCTCACGTTCCTGCATTTGAGAATTTTAATACGCATACCAGAGGTAATTATACTTCCAGATTTTGATGCTAACAGTCATCCTTGGTCCGCATAGTAATGGAGAAACAAATAGAAGAAGTTATTTGGTTTCAACTCACGTAATTACGCCAAAAGATAATTTTTCTAAAACATTTATACTACTCAGTGGCCACAATTCGACCGCTAGAGCGGAGTGAACTTGTCTAGATAACAATTTTACTAATCTTCGGTTATATCGAGTTGTGGTTAGGCGCGATCTGTGAAGAAGATAGTGGAACTTACTTGGCCTACGAGCTACGTAAGATACGTTCAGCCAGAAGGATCTTTAAGCTTCTGATCAGTGATATATCTGCAGAGAGATTGCGACGTGACAAACCCTGTGTTATTTTTCATATTTTCAAAATTTGCAACATTTGTTATTTACCATTAGGCGTATGGATATATTCACTTAAACAAGTATTTTCAGAGAGTATTTTGTAGATTAAATCTGAGAAACAATTTCAATTAAGACAGTCATGTTAATGCTAATTAATACTGGAATCTGGGTTCGTAATACTTACAGAAAAATAAAATTTTGGCGTCAAATTCTACAGTGGGTTTAGCAATTATTGAGTTTAGTATATTTTATTTTCTGATCGAGTATGTTCTTTGCCTAGCTCAAGATTGATGCATAACATATTTTTAAGAAGGGCTGTTGTAAAAAGTGAGTCAGGAACATAGTGGTAAATGAATGTGTTTAAGAGGAAGACAAAATTTCAGTGACTTGTTGTCTGAAAGGTACTGGATCAAATATTCTAAACATTTATATAGAAACAAAGAAGCTAACTCAGACACTGAGACCGACTTAGCAAGATAAGTAATATTTATCTACTAATATAATGTTTCTCCCATCATTAAATTATTTAAACTCTGATTACACTATAAAACAATTTGTTCAAGGAATGTAGTAAACACTGGCAGTGTTGGATTGCTCACACATTACGTTGAGAGCTCTGGTAGCAGGAACCAAGTTCCGGGGAGTGTAGTGTGAATTTTAATCAGAACACAGCGTGGGAAACGGAGCGTACGGAGTGGGTGGAGGCAACAGGTCTGTCCAGCAGCAGGTGGCGCGGCGTGCGGCGGGGGCGGCCGTGGCAGCGTGCCAAGGCGCGCGCACGGCCCCTCTGTGGGCCGCCAGCCGACACCTGTTGCGGCCGCAGCTCAGCTGGACTGGCGCTGGCGCTGGCGAGCTGCCAGCACCGCCGCTGGCCACAGGGTCGCGACCTCTCTGCAGACACGCCGAGCCCCAGCAGCGAGCTGTCGCCTCTGGAAGGCGGCCACGTCGAGACGTCGCGACTCGCGTTCTCCAATCGAGCTCTTAGTCCCGCGTGACAGCTCGTCGCTGGATATCAGAAACGGAGTGACTGCAAGTCTAGTGTGGAGAGTTGCGTACATCAGAAATTAAGTCGCCATTGTAAAATCAGTGAATAACAGCTTCCTGCCGTCCCGCTACATTTCTTAGAGTATGACGGCCCTGAGTATAATGCCACTGAGGTCGCTTCCTACTCATCGTCTCGCTCTCTCTCACTGAAGCATGCAGCCGTGTAAGGCAAATCGTGACCTACAATTAGTACGGAAGTTGACTGCACGACCTTGATGTTGTGAAGTAGCAATGACAGAGCGAAATGACCGGTAGCCATAACCAAAGACGTGTTTTATGAGAGTTTGCAGCGTATAAGACGATAATTTAGTGATGAAATGTACACAATCCCAAATGTGCTACATTAGAGAAAAGTAAATAGTTTGATGCTATAGTTCACACTTTATACGCCAAATATGCAAAATTTTTCACGCACAAGTAAAATGGATGTTTTCTTATTTATTCCGGCTCCACCATCAGAAGACGTATGTACTCTCTCAAACATATTCTGGATATGCAGCAACTTCACTATTCTGTTTGTGCGACCAACCAACACGCTATTTCACTGTTCTTTTCGCCACAGCAGTTTGCATCTCTGGGCTAATAGCGATTTGTCTATGTTATCATTCAACTTCTTCAAAACTGTTGTAAATCTACACGAATCAAAAAAGTTTTGGATCACTTTGGTTCCGGAACCTGTGCAGAAAATTGCAATAGAAATCAACATAAACATCATTTTCGCCCTTTTTATTGGTAATGAAAACCACACATTGCACGTTGTACCATCATACAGCGAGAGCTTCAGAGCTGGTGACCCAGACTGCTGTACACACTGGTACCTCTAATACTAAGTAGCACGTCCTCTTGCATTGATGCATCCCTGTATTCGTCGTGGCATACTTTCCAAAAGTTCAACAAGGCACTTTTGGTCCAGATTGTCCCACCCCTCAACGGCGGTTCGGCGTAGAACCCTTAGAGTGGTTGGTGGGTCACGTCGTCCATAAACAGTCCTTTTCAATCTATCCCAGGCATGTTCGGTAGGGTTCATGTCTGGAGAATATGCTGGCCACTCTAGTCGAGCGATGTCCTTATCCTGAAGGAAGTCATTCAGAAAATGTGCACGATGGAAGCGCGAACTGTCGTCCATGAAGACAAATGCCTCGCCAATATGCTGCCGGTATGGTTGCACTATCGGTCGGAGGATAGCATTCACATATCGCACAGCCACTACGGCGCCTTCCTGATCACCAGCGGCAGTCGGCCCCACATAAAGCCACCCCAAAACAGCAGGGTACCTCCACCTTGCCGCACTCACTGGTCAGTGTGTTTAAGGCGTTCAGCCTGACTGGGTTGCCTCCAAACACACCTCCGACGATTTTCTGGTTGAAGGCGTATGCGACACTCATTGGTGAAGAGAACGGTCCATTCGGCATGTTGTTTGGCCCATGAGCACCGCACTGCACGGTGTCATGGTTGCAAAGATCGACCTCGCCATGGACGTCGGGAGTGAAGTTGCGCATCATGCAGCCTATTGCACACAGTTTGAGTCGTAACACGACGTCCTGTGGCTGCCCGAAAAGCATTATTCAACATGATGGCGTTGCTGTCAGGGTTCCTCCGAGCCATAATCCGTAGGTAGTGGTCATCCACTGCATTAGTAACCCTTGGGCGGCCTGAGCGAGGCATGTCATTGGCAGTTCCTGTCTCTCTGTATCTCCTCCATGTCCGAACATCACTTTGGTTCGCTGGGAGACGCCTTCCTTTTTTGAGAGCCCTTCTTGGCACAAAGTAACAATGCGGACACGATCGAACCACGGTATTGGCCCTCTACGTATGGATGAACTACAGACAACACGAGCCGTGTATCTCCTTCCTAGTGGAATGACTGGAACTAATCGGCTGTCGGATCCGGTCCGTCTAATAGGTGCTGCTCATGCATGGGTATTTACATCTTTGGGCGGTTTTAGTGACATCTCTGAACAGCCAAACGGACTGTGTCTGTGGTACAATGTTCACAGTCAATGTCTATTTTCAGGAATTCTTGGAACTGGGGTGATGCGAGACTTTTTTTATGTTTGTGCGTTAGTACCTTAATATGCACTCACTTCAGTCTGTTAGTTATCTAGTTTTCTATACGTCTAAGGTTTCTGCAAACACATCACATAGTGCGCTACCTGATATTTTCTGCACGGTCCTAACTGCCCCGCGTAGTGCTCTACGCCTGTCACTATACACTATCCGTCTCGTGTCCAAGCATCCACACTTCAGTACCTGGCCTGCTGCCCAAGGTGAAATAAACATTAGTAGCTTGTTTGCACCATGTGTACTTGGAGGCACCAACCAACCCAAATACATTTTACTTGTAATAGCCGAAGTACTAATTTGCAAATGAAATAGATATTGATGTAAATTTGTTCAGGACACTGCTCTCAGTCATCAATGTAAATACCTGCACTAACACTTAAGACAATGTCCTAAGACAATGCCCTGAACAACATCTCATCAGTATTTACATATGTACACTCCTGGAAATGGAAAAAAGAACACATTGACACCGGTGTGTCAGACCCACCATACTTGCTCCGGACACTGCGAGAGGGCTGTACAAGCAATGATCACACGCACGGCACAGCGGACACACCAGGAACCGCGGTGTTGGCCGTCGAATGGCGCTAGCTGCGCAGCATTTGTGCACCGCCGCCGTCAGTGTCAGCCAGTTTGCAGTGGCATACGGAGCTCCATCCCAGTCTTTAACACTGGTAGCATGCCGCGACAGCGTGGACGTGAACCGTATGTGCAGTTGACGGACTTTGAGCGAGGGCGTATAGTGGGCATGCGGGAGGCCGGGTGGACGTACCGCCGAATTGCTCAACACGTGGGGCGTGAGGTCTCCACAGTACATCGATGTTGTCGCCAGTGGTCGGCGGAAGGTGCACGTGCCCGTCGACCTGGGACCGGACCGCAGCGACGCACGGATACACGCCAAGACCGTAGGATCCTACGCAGTGCCGTAGGGGACCGCACCGCCACTTCCCAGCAAATTAGGGACACTGTTGCTCCTGGGGTATCGGCGAGGACCATTCGCAACCGTCTCCACGAAGCTGGGCTACGGTCCCGCACACCGTTAGGCCGTCTTCCGCTCACGCCCCAACATCGTGCAGCCCGCCTCCAGTGGTGTCGCGACAGGCGTGAATGGAGGGACGAATGGAGACGTGTCGTCTTCAGCGATGAGAGTCGCTTCTGCCTTGGTGCCAATGATGGTCGTATACGTGTTTGGCGCCGTGCAGGTGAGCGCCACAATCGGGACTGCATACGACCGAGGCACACAGGGCCAACACCCGGCATCATGGTGTGGGGAGCGATCTCCTACACTGGCCGTACACCACTGGTGATCGTCGAGGGGACACTGAATAGTGCACGGTACATCCAAACCGTCATCGAACCCATCGTTCTACCATTCCTAGACCGGCAAGGGAACTTGCTGTTCCAACAGGACAATGCACGTCCGCATGTATCCCGTGCCACCCACCGTGCTCTAGAAGGTGTAAGTCAACTACCCTGGCCAGCAAGATCTCCGGATCTGTCCCCCATTGAGCATGTTTGGGACTGGATGAAGCGTCGTCTCACGCGGTCTGCACGTCCAGCACGAACGCTGGTCCAACTGAGGTGCCAGGTGGAAATGGCATGGCAAGCCGTTCCACAGGACTACATCCAGCATCTCTACGATCGTCTCCATGGGAGAATAGCAGTCTGCATTGCTGCGAAAGGTGGATATACACTGTACTAGTGCCGACATTGTGCATGCTCTGTTGCCTGTGTCTATGTGCCTGTGGTTCTGTCGGTGTGATCATGTGATGTATCTGACCCCAGGAATGTGTCAATAAAGTTTCCCCTTCCTGGGACAATGAATTCACGGTGTTCTTATTTCAATTTCCAGGAGTGTATATATGTAATATTGGGCGATGCAAAAATGACTTTACGACTTTGGAATGAAGCAGAAATTTATTGAGTTAGCTTACAGAATCGGTAGATTTGTCATTTTCTAGAAAAAAAAAAGCTCAAGTTCCACGTAAAAGGGCCAAGTGTCAATTTGGTTCGATGTGACTTCCAATTGTGATGCAGCAAACATCCCAACGGTAATCAGTTTCTTCCTATAGTCGTTGCAGAAAATCGGGCGTAATTTATGCAACGACTAAGTTGTTTGGTAGGGAAGGAACATACACATTGTGTTTAAATGAAATCACAGAAAAAGAAATCCAGTGGTGTCAAGTATGGAAAGCGAGATGGCCATCCAACTGGCTCTTCATGGCCAACTCACCGTCCAGGGAAGCAATTATCGATGAAACCTCGAACTTTCGTGAGGAAATGAGGTGATGCACCGTCTTGCTCGTAGTAAACCATCTCATCTCGGTCATCTTCATCTTTATGTAGAATTAAAAAGTTTTCAAGTATATCTGGATTCACAATACCAGTGACAGTTTTCTTTGGGAAGAAGAAAAGGCCATACACATTCAGTTTGCTAATGCACAAAACGCATTAACTTCGGGGCTGTCACGAACGTGTTTCAGGATTGCAAGTGGATTTTTGCTGCCCCATCTTCTGCACTTTTCGGTGTTCACCATGTCCCTGATAAGAAATGTTGACTCATCGCTGAAGATTGTTTTCTGGAATGTATCGTTGCCCTCAATTTCCGCACGGAATTTTCCACAAACAACATTATCTGCATCACTAATCTGCTGTGCCATGGTGAATATGTATGGCTTAAAGTGTAAACGTCTACGCGATACTCGCCAAACAGTGTTTTGTGGAACGCCAGTCTCGCGAGATGCACGTAACGTTGATTTTTGCGGACTGCGGGCAAAGCTCTCCCTAACGGCCTAACCTGTTCGAAATAATCATCAACACGCGGGCCAGCTGGTGACTGACCATGTCGTACTGAACAACGTGTCTCACAAAGTTCCTGTTCGAAGAGTAAATTGCATGTCTGCTTGGAGATTTTTTAGCGTATTGGTTCAAATGGCTCTGAGCACTATGCGACTTAACTTCTGAGGTCATCAGTCGCCTAGAACTTAGAACTAATTAAACCTAACTAACCTAAGAACATCACACACATCCATGCCTGAGGCAGGATTCGAACCTGCGACCGTAGTTTTGGCGTATTCCGTGAGAGAATTTCGCCGAATAGTTGTTGGAGAGTTCGTTTTATGAAACCATAATACACAGTAAACACGCTCTGCACCAATGAAAGTAGCCATTTTAATTGTGGACTGCTCTGGCGCTCCTAGTGGCGGAATGGTGTACTGATGCACTACGTGAATCAAACTTGAGGTTGCCGCGTGAACCGTGGCAATGTGCGGCCTAAGTGTTACAATAAATGTGGATGAGGAAACGTCTAAAATCGGCCAGCTGGAGCATGGGGACCAAATTAACACATCTCCAGGATTAACAACACTGGAAATGGTAAGTAACACGTAACGATAATTTAACATCACGAAATTTGTGCTACAGAATTTGCTTCTAACAGAAAAAAAGAGAAAAACATGAAAAAATGTAACATAGTAACATATTGTATCTACTATATAGTACATTTATTATATGTATTACAAACATTTATTACAGGCCAGTGAAGATGCTTCATAAATAAAAGAAGCAAAACGCGTATGGCAAAAAACAAACTGGTCTTCATTGAGTTGTATAGATAGAACACATCTCTTGTATATAAACAGAACAATATTCATTGCTAGCCCATCAGTGATCGTACTGAAATATAATAGATGTCATGCCCAATGGCTACGTATAAAACGGTTATACTTAAGAACTCTTGTACTCGTTCTACTTTCTACGCTACAATAGTCCACTTGTACAAGACAACAGATTCAAGAGATGAGTTTTTAGTTAAATGCGCAGCGACGGGGCAGTCTCCGAGCATATGGAGACGGCGAGTTCGGAGATGACGTCATAGAACCCGCTGGAGATTTAAAGCCAGTAGACAGAGCACATTTCTGATCTCTGCCGATCACCACTACCATTCTGCCGTACCAAAGGGGCAGTTAGCTCACAGTGTCAGCCACCGCAGTTTAAAATACGCGCTTGTTCAATTGCCTATCCTCTTCCGTACCAATTTTGCATACACATACCCTCCGCGAAAGTTCTATCACTCCCTCCGAATGTTTGAACGCCATGCGCTCCCTCTTGCCTTCCGCAACCGATGGCCTCCCCCGAGGTTTCTACATCCTACAGACCTACACTATTCGCAAACACTACTCCAGCAATCCTGTAATTTGCCTCCCAGTTACTAATCCCGGAACGCTACCGCGCCTTTAACTCATATCCTACCAATAAAACGAAACTGGAATTGATTCTTTCTCCAAAACAATAATATTTATACAGCCCATGAAACGTAACTCTTCCCTATTTTCTCCCTCCCAAATCAAAGTTCCCTCATATCCCTCCCCCTTGCCACTCCATCTCACGCTATACTTTTTCTGTTCATACTGCGGCCCTGTCTTCACCCTAGCTCCTATTTCTTTTATGTTTCCCATTATCCACCCCCTTCTCCATCCCAACGAACACTTCCGCTTCTGTTCACAGCCTGCAGAAATACAACTTCAGGTATATCAACCCTTAAATAAAATGCAATGCGCCATTTTAAGATCATTTTTGTCAGTTAGTTAATTACATGCGTTACAGATCACTGACCCGAATTTTTTGTCGACATGATGTGGAACGAGTCAGTGTACATTATACATATCATGTTTTTCCTATTCTTGCAACTGCACTTAACAGATAGCTTAATTTTTACAGGCTACCAGTTTTAAATAAAAATTCGACTGTGTAACAGAAGATACTGTCCAGGAGAAACGATTTTGGGTTAGATTTAAAACTTGGTCTGCTACTTATCAATCATCAAAAATGTTCGTTGTTGTATATTGCACTCCTTTCTGAGCCACAGAGAGCTATAAGGGTCGGCAATAAAGTTCATTTTTCGTTCTGGTTTTTGAGGTATCTATACTTCGCAAATTGGATTATTAACATCGTGTGTTACTGACATTCCTAACTCCTTGAAGAGGTGCCTCACTGTTGTGCAATTAGCACTTTCTTTTTAAGTGATAAGTTACCCAAAAAAATTATTCTAGAAGACATTACTGAGTGGATATATGCAAAATATATTAGGAGATTGATTCGTTTGTTTGGAAGACTTGCAATTGTACGAAGAGAAAAAGTAAATGAACTTAAAATCTGCAATGTCTTTCAAAAAACTTCATTGTTTTACGTTTTGGTTTTAATTAAAAACTGTTTTTATACAGTTACAGTTACGCCAAGGTTCGTTTCGAGTTTTCATCCATCTTCAGTTGGCGATTTATATCTTCATCAGTACAACGCTTTTGTGGACTGCATTGTGGTCACTACAGTTGCCCGTGAAGAATAACGACTAATTTACGTAACACAGTTACAGAGTTGTATTAATTGATAGTTTGGTACACTTACTTTTATTAATAGCTTGTAGCTCCTTTGTTCGCCCACCACATACACTTTTAGTTTCAGTCACACAGCGTAGCACTCGCCATGTGCCCGATTACGCCACGAATGCTGAACCAGTTCCATTGCAGTATGGATACGCATAAGTACACACAAAATTTTTCTTCTCCTCGCGATCACATACCCGCTTCTACAAATAGAAAGTACAATTCACATTCAGAGTCGAAATATATAGTTTCCTTTCGACCACAGACTCTTTCTATAAGCAAGATTCAATTGCGTCAGTTCATAATTCCTTTGGAACTAAAATATAGTACTGACGTATAAAGCAGTATTAAGCTTACTGTTCGTATTTGCAAGCAAAGCGTAAGAAGTCCATAAAAATTAGACCTGTGCCTTAGCTGCAGCCCACCTCATAATACCACTTTCTGCCAAAGTAGACGAAGTAAACAAAAAGTCTACTACTGGTTCATAACATTTTTTTATTTAGTGCAATGATTGTTCATACATGTCTGAAGGACGTCTCATGGAAGTGAACACATTTTCGCCAAAAATTCTGTCGAAATCACATCTTCCAGGAGCCATATCGTGGTAGTGGACAAGAGGACAATTAGCGAACACAAAATCAACTTTCTGATTATTACCACCCTCTAGTGTGAATAACTACGGCATTAAAAAGTTTCAGCCGTTAGCAAGTAATAACCAGTTTCCATAGACGTACAAACATTTAGTGACACTGCAGCTTCTCGGCTTTTCATTGAAACAAAAAACCAATGAGGTGCACCTTGCACAATCAAATATTGTAGATTGAAAACTATAGGTAATGTTTCGTATCTTAAATCATCTAGTTTACAACGAAAATGAGTTCTCTAGAAGACGCCTTGTGTTATTCAATTCACTTTTAATGTATCTCTAGGTAACGTAACTACAAGAAAAGATATTTTCCCTACCTTTCAGGTTCGATATTATTCCTCGAGACACTATAGTAAGATTTTCATCGTCGTATGGTCTTTACTTCGGAGCCTTATCAGAAATTATGAAGGAACCAAAAATTTCTCTAATGTGTGCTTATCCGTACGGGCATCACGAAGTTTCGCAAATAGGCTCGTCAGCCCACCGGAAAAAATTATTATTCGCCCACTCGCAAGAACACACTGGTTGCGCTTAGGAGCACTTTATATGGTGTAGAACTGGAACCACGCGCTCATGTGTCCCCCAAACACTGACTCAAGTCACTGTAGACATGTGGTGTGCATGTACCATACGTTTTAATGAAATCAGCGCAGTAGGTTGGCTCCACCTGGAGACGTGACAGGTTGGCATATAGGAGCTACCATGTTTCGATGTGTCCATGAATGAAACGTGAATGAAGTTGCCCGACGTGTTGGTATGCCAACGCGAATTGACCAATGTGTCTACAACGAATGGTGTCCCATACGCAATCATGTGACGCGGCGGAAGTGTTTCCATGCGGCACTGCAAAGGTAATTGCGTCGAATGAAATTTGCAGTCGGGAACCTCACAGAACACCATTACTCGCACTGACACTCACGGCCGCACGTCGTCAATGGTTCAAACGAGATGTGCTGGACAGTAGTACGCTGTGGTGTATTGGGTGGTACGAAGAACTACGACTGTGCCCTTCTCAAATAACGCAACGCGTCGAGTGCACGAAGGGCCCTAAGAAGAGTTTAGCCCCGGGTGTGCGAAAGATGTAGTTCACGCTGGAGGTGGTTCCATAAGCTTTCCGCAGTGTTATCGTACTACGATATCGACCCATTCAAGTTACCGTGAACATCAACCAGAATGTTTATTTCAACATTCCCAGTGAGCAAGTATTGCCCTTTTTCTAAGGCGTCTCATACCTCAGTCTGTAAAAACGGACCCGTTATAGAATCACTTTATTGTCCATCCGTCTATCTGTCTGTTCGGCTTTTCAAAACACGTCTTGCCTGGAACGGGTAGACGCATCTAGTAGAAATTTCTGTCATATACTAAGGTCTATGGTACTTTGGCGATATAACAAACGTTAGCTTGTAGGTCAATGCACTCAAAACACAGGGTGAGTCACTATTGCCAGCTAGAATAGCTCCGGAAGTATGATAGTAGATGAAAAGTTTGTGGGACAAATGTTGCATGGGACAACGGGGGCCGAAACATGATGTTGGTTTCTGGTTGCTAGGTGGGGTCGCGTCAGAGATATGTAGGTCAACTTTGTTTTCTTAAATGGGATGCTATAGTTTGTTACTTATTTTCTGATAGCGGCTATCGAGACGAATCCAATGATGTGCAACAGTAAGGTCTTTGAAGGTTAACGAAGGTCAGAAAGGTGACATGAACGTCCATTTACAGACAGTGTTCGAAGTGATGACCATTGGTATCAATGCAATCTTCTTATTATGGATTGAGTGGAATTCCTTATCACTTCGACACTTATCGAAGCACATGCTCTGACAATTCTCTATTGCGCACATCCCGTTAGTCTGGAATTATGAAATTTATACCAAGAAGCAAGTTTTCACGCTACTACCGTAGGAAAAAATCCGAAAATTTAATTGCTAATAGTATCACTCGAAAAACGTATTTTGTCATTTGTCAACAGACTGTCTGTACGTCTGTCTGTTAAGATCTCTTCTTCTCAGGAATTGCTAGACGTATCAAAATGAAATTTGTCTCACGTGCTAATGGCTGTAGTCCCTTGGTAGTATAACAAACGTTAGCTTCTAAGTCAATGCAATCAAAAGATACGACGAATCATGTAACGTGTTTTGATACTCGCAAACTCACTCATCAAAATCTGTAGGATCTTTCCCGATTAGATGAACGAAATTTGTTAAGAGCAAGATTTCACGCTACAGCCAAAAGAAAAAATCCGAAAATTACTAATTTGTAATTATATAACACGAAAAATTTTTTCCATTTGTTTGTTCAGACTCTCTGTCTGTCCGTTCGCCAGTTACGACCCCTTTTTCGCAGGAACGGATAGACATGTCAATTCGATATTTGTATCACATACTTGAGGTACATGAAATAATTAGTCTCTAAGTCAGTGCAATCAAAAATACGGCCATTTATGTTACAAATTTTGATACTCGCAAACTCACTCATTAAAAACTTATGTGTACTTTCCCTTCACGTAGAATCATGAAATTTGGCAAGAACGAAGGTTTCGCAGTACAAGTGTAGGAAAAAAATCTGAAAATTGTTAATTTGTAATTATATTGCACGAAAAAATATTTCTTTTGCCATTTGTTATCCGACTTCAAATTTTAAATCAAAACATTCTGGGAAGTCTTGGAATCCCTGGGACCGATATCTTGCCAGTATCAATGTCGCTAACATGCAAAAGTCGACGAGATCCTCGATTCCCGGAGTGGATGGACTGTCTGCATACAAAATAAAGTTTGTACGGAACGCTCAGTGCGCGAGTCCTACTCACGCCTGGGCAGTTTTTCTACATTTTCATGACAAGTATGATGTGAGCACTCACAGCTTAAAAAAAGAACACAGTTGTGTTAATAGTGCCGAATGCATTCCTTCCTAATTTTATGGACACTCAAGCATCGACCGCATCTCGAATGGCCGCTATATTACCCGATTTTAATCTTAGAAAATGCCTGTGACTATTATAACAGCAGGTGAAACGTAGGATAGACGTCAGTATGTAGCTTCAGCTGGATATACCATACCTAAATAAAACTTTGCACACTCTTATCGCTAAATTGAGGGCCAAAAGGTGAGAGGCGATGTTACACGGTGTTAGCGTAACGTATTTTCAGGGTATCAAATATTTTTTACATACTAATAATGACAAGTATGTTATATCCATGGTGCATTAGAGTCTGTGAACCCAATGGGAGCTGCACGTCGCCGTACATCGAACTAAGGCTTGTGGAGTACACAAGAGTTGACAACTTCATTGATTTTCACTGACGTCCAGCTCTTCTCGTCAATAATGCGCATCGAGTGTGGTGTGGCGGCCACGAAAACACGCTGGACTCGCGTTCGGCCTCCGGGGCTGAAATGGCCCATCCAAGCGTACAGATTTAGCTGTCCTTTGGTTTCTCTCAACCCGTTTAAGTTTCCTCCTAACGTCTTCCCTAATTCGAGCTCATGCTTCATCTCTAACAAACTCGCTGTTAAAGGGGCCTTAAAATCTCCCTTACTTCCTATCTTTCTCCACCAATATTCAAATGCGAAGATACGGTCATCAGCAACTGAATTTGGGTTAGGTGTTATGTCGGAGAGTGAGATTGATCTGTTTACCACAATGTTATACCAGACATGGCCCTCTTGGTAGTAATATGCCCTTGCCTTCCTCCAACGTTTGAACTCATTTACCCAGTATGTTTCAGATAAATATTCCGAAATCAGATACCGGATGATAAGACGTATGCAGAAGAAGACATAGACTCAAATCAACATTTAGTAATGATGAAAAGTTGACTGAAATTTAACAGAATCGTCTGTAAGAATCGAAGTAGAAAGAAGAGGGATACTGAAATATTGAGGAATGACTATGTACATTTGAATTTCTCTAAGGCTGTTGTTACTGCGATAATGAATACCACAGTAGCCAGTTCCTTTAAAGAGGAATGGGTGACTTCAGAACTAGCACTAACAGAAATTCGACAAACATTGGTATAAGGAAGGTAACCGTGAATAAACCTTTGTTAACAAAAGAAATACTTCAGTCTATCGACGATAGAAGGAAGCATAAAAATGTCGAGGGATAGAAAGAAACACAGCGATTTCGTTCACTAGCGAATGTAATAAACAGGAAGTGCAAGAAATCCAAGCCAAATAGTTACAGTAAAATTTGAACAAATTTAAAAGTAAATGGTCCTCGGTAAGAGTGAAACCATACAAAACGTAAAACAACCTTCGGTGAAATTAGAAGCAAAGGCATCAACAGCGAGAGTGCTTGAGGAATTCCAGTATTAAACTGAGAAGAGAATACGGATAGGTGGGAAGAGTGCATTCAAGGCTGGAATGGGGAGAGATTATCTGATGACAGCAAGAAAGAAGAAATAGGAGTCGAGAGTTTAACGGGGCTTTGAAAGATTTGTGATCAAATGAGGTGGAAGGTACAGTTAACATTTCTTCAGAATCGTTGGGAAAAGTGACAACGAAACGCCTGTTCAGGTTGATGTGTAGAATCTACGAGAGTGGAGACAGACCATCAGACACTCGAAAAAGTGTCATCCACACAGTCCCTAAGATAGCAAGAGCAGATATGCGGAAGAAATATCACACAACCAGTTTAAAAGCTTGTGCACCCAAGTTTATAACAAGAATTATATACAGAAGAGTGGAATAGAAAACTGAGGATAGTTTAAGTGATGATCAATCTGGCCTTAGGAAAGGTGAAGGCACCAGAGAGGTTTTTCTGACGTTGCGCTTTACAATGGAGGCAAGACGGAGGGGAAACCAAGGCACCTTCATAGCATTCGGCAACCTAGCAAAAGGGTTGCAACCTATATGAAATAGTGTAAGACGTTAGAAACTCTCAGAAAAATAAGTGTAAGCTACAGCGAAATAGGTTAATATATAATATGTACAAGAATCAATACCTAAATGAAAGAATGGAAGACCAAGGACGAAGTTGTCGTATTAGAAACCGTATCAGACCTAAAAGCACTGTTTCGCCCCAACTATTCAATCTATGGTATGTATGAACAAGCAATCACGGAAACAAATGGAAAGTTCAGGTGTGGAGCTGATATCTGACTGAAACTATCATAAGATTCCCCTGCGACGTTGCTATTCTCAATGAAAGTGGGGAAGTACAGAACAACCTATTGAATGGAATGAAGAGTCTAACCATACACTATGGACTGAGAGTAAACCGAAGAAATACGAAAGTATGAGCAGTAAAATGAGATTAGCTATAAATTACATTAGAAATGGGGAGCACGAAGTAGATGAAATAAAGGAATTTTGCTACCCTGGAAGCAAAATAATACAAGAGTGCTGAAGAAAGAGGGCATAATAAGCAGACTAGTGCTGCCAAAAAGAAAACTACTAGCATCAAATATTGGGCATAATCTGAGGAAGAAATTTCTGAGAATACAGGTCCGGAGCACAGCAGTACATGGTTGTGAACTGGACCTTAGATAAGCGGGAGAGGAATATAACCGAAGCGTTTTAGACATATTTCCATAGAAGAATGTTGGAAAATTAGGTAGACTGATAAGATATGATGAGGTTCTTCGCATAAGTGGCGGGGAGAGGAACATTGGAAAACGCATTAGAGAAGGGAGAAGATGATTGGACATGAGTTGAGACATCAGGGGTTAACTTCCATGGTACTTGAGGAAGCTGCAGAGGATGAGCACTATATAGGAAGGCAGAGATTGGAATACGTCCAACATGTAACTTATGACTTGGGTGCAAGTGCAACTGTGCTACTATGAGACGAAGACGGTGTTGGCACCAAAGAGGAATTATTGGAGGTCCGCATTAAAGTATTCAGTAGTCTGATGGCAAAAATACAGGGTGAGCTACAGTTTAATGTGGTCTCCGAACCGGTGTTCAGCTTGGTGATTTTCACCTGCAGGTTGAACCTGAACTCCGTCGACAAAATTCGCTGTTCAGGGATATTTCTGAGTATTTTGGTATAAGGGACTCTTCGACGGCTTCACTGCAGAATGATTCATTCGATTTGTACCGCAATTCCATTAGATGTAACAACCTTCGTTGCTGTAAAACAGCAACACAACAGGGAAGAAGCCTGTACATTCAGTCACAGAAACGTGCAGTATAAGACACAGAGTAAAGCAACAACCCTCGGATTCAAACGAACCGAGTCTGTGGGAACAGCTCAGCATAGCATCGTTGACCTGCTCTTCCGCTGCAGACAGTGAACCCACACTTGACCTGCATACCGATGAACCGTCCGTCAGTAAACTTATCCATTCTACTGTTTACAGCTGTTTAGGATGTATACACGGACAAGAGAAAAAATTTCCAGCTTCTTCCAAGATTTTACAGTTATAAATACACTTTTCCTCTTGTGAAAGTACATTTTTTCCATCTTAAGTCACCAAATGCTTTCCCTTGGAGCTGTAAAACTTATCAATCCATTGAATTGTAAAGACTTTATACACCGGCGTAGAACGCCCCGACATCTTAGGAAACGGAACCCAGCAAAAAACAACTCTCTCGAAAGATATTTGATGCGCGGCTACATGTATATTACATAAATTCTTATAACGAAAATATAAATACGAATTCCGCCAAGTACAACGGTAGCTTCTGTATCATTGAAATCGAGACTGCGCAGCGCGATGCCCTTTTGTCAGCCAATCATAGCTTATGTCACATGATCTTGCCATTCAATTACGGTAGATATTCAGAGCAAGGGGCACGTGATGTAGTCAGCCTATTTTAACATCGCTGTTAAGTAGTAAAAGTTAATTGTTTAAACTAATATACATACAGTAAAGCTAAAAGAAAGTTAAGCTTTCACATATGGACTGAAGAGCCAAAGAAACTGGTACACCTGCCTAATATCGTGTAGGGTCCCAGCGAGCACGCAAAAGTGCCACAACACGATGCGGCATGCACTCGATTAATGTCGGAAGTAATGGTAGGGGGAACTGACACCAAGATTCTTGCAGAGTTGTTCATAAATCCGTAAGAGTACGAGGGGTGGAGATCTCTTCTGAACAGCACGTTGCAAGGCATCCCAGATATGCTCAATAATGTTCACGTCTGGAGAGTCTGGTGGCCAGCGGAAATGTTTAAACTCAGAAGAGTATTCCTGGATCCACTCTGTAGCAATTCTGGACGTGTGGGGTGTCGCATTGTCCTGCTGGAATTGCCCAAGTCCGTCGGAATGCACAATGAGTATCAATGGACGTAGGTGATCAGACAGATTGCTTACGTATGTGTCAGCTATCAGAGTCGTATTTAGATGTATCAGGGATCCATTATCAGTCTAACTGCACACATTCGACATCATTACAGAGCCTCCACTAGCTTGATCATTTCTCTGCTGACATGCAGGGTCCATGCACTCATGAGGTTGTGTCCATACGTGTACACGTCCATTCACTCGATTCAATTTGAAACAATACTCGTCCTACCAGGAAACATGTTTCCAGTCATCAACAGTCCGCTGTCGGTGTTGATTGGCGCACACTATGCGTAAAGCTTTGTGTCGTGCAGTTATCAAGGGTACACGAGTGGGGCTTCGGCTCAGAAAGCCCGTATCGATGATGTTTCGTTGAATGGTTCGCACACTGAAATTTGTTGACCTGCAGCAATTTGCGGAAGGGATGAACTTCCGTTACGTTGAACGATTCTCTTTAGTCGTCGTTGGTCCCGTTCTTGCAGGATCTTCTTCCAGCTGCAGTGACGTCGAAGATATGATGTTTTACCGGATTCCTGATATTCACGGTACACTCGTGAAATGGTCGCACAGGAAAATCCCACTTCATCGCTGCCTCGGAGATGCTGTGTCCCATCGCTCGTATGCCGACTATAACACCACATTCAAACTCATTTGAATCCTGACAACCTGCCACTGTAGCAGCAATAACCGATCTAGCAACTGCGCCACACACTTGCTGTCTTATATAGGCGTTGCCGATCACAGCGCCGTATTGTGCCTGTTTACATACTCGTAACTCTGGTTTCAATAGGCTTGCCTATGCCACTTTCTTTGGCGCAACAGTTGCTTTTTTAGCGTGTATTACCATTTAAGATATATCAAACATAAATGTGCCGGTAAATTTTTAAATAATGGCATAAATGACTGATCTTCTGGGCCTGAAATTTTTCTAAGTGCCTAATCCTCAAAGTGCTACGTTCTGAATGAGAGTCAAACGCTCATTGATTTAAGAAATTCATCGAACATTCTCACTCGTAACATAATTTATCTTGTGTGAAAGGAAATTTGCTGTGAAAGTAACGCTTCTCAAACCACCAATCGAAATATTTTCCAACGACCTGTCAGAAATGTAAACAGCTGTGACGTTACGCTCATCGAAAGCAGTTTCTTGTTTGGAAATATTGCATAGTCTTCGTCCCAAAGCCTTTGACATATTTTGCTGTCGGCAGGTGATTGTGTTCGCATTGTATATTGTTGTTGTAAATGGTGCATGTTCCTTGCAACTAAATTTTTGTTTTGGTTTATTGTCTCGTTCGAGTTTTACTGCTGCAGTACTATTCTGCAGTAGCTGGGTAAAGTAAAATTCTTTGTTAGTGTCAGTTCTTAACACTCCAAATTACAAAAAATTAACTGAGAACTAAAGCAATGAAAAATATTCGGAATTCTAAAATAGTTCCCTATATTTCCTGGATTTCCCAGTTGTTCAGGAGCGTACACACCCAGTGTTAACGTACAACTAACTAACATAAAAACAAATCCTACACAGAACCGAGCAGTACTGAATGGAAGCTTAAGGGTGAAGAGAAAAGTGAGCATTTCTGTTGTCAACAGTAAGCACCGTGAGTGAATGGAATAAGTTCGCTTCCAAACAGAGCGCACACCGCACGTCGTCGACATTTTCACTGGTGTGCAGAAGTTTTCAGTACAATACAGACGCAAAGATCATTGGGGGTTAAGAAAGTAAACGAAATGTAAATACTCTGTAACGAGGCACCAGAGCCCACGCCTCCCTTATACAGAGTGGCACGGAAAAATGGGAACATTTCCACAATCCAATAAAACTATAAGTGATGAAGGAAAGAAATTCCATTCGTAGTAATTGATATCTTGCAATTTTGCCATTTACGAAACATTGATGGCGGCTTCCTCTATAAATACATTCGTGAAATCTACTGTTGAGACGGTTGAAACATCTCAGCTGGGATACTGCGAACTGCATCCCGAATTCTCTGCTTTAACTCAACCAGGGTTCTTGGTCGAGTAGTGTAGACGTTGCTGTTAAGGTAGCCCCGCAAGAAAAAAAATCACAAACGGATAAATCTGGCGATCTAGGGGGCCAAGGAATGTTACCGAATCGTGAGATCACACGGTTGCCAAACAATTCTGGCACATATGCCATTGATTGCCGTGCAATGTGTGATGTCGCTCCGTCCTGTTGAAACCAGGCTTCTTGAACCTCTGGAAAGTTGTTAAATGCTGGTATAACGAAAGTTCGTAACATCTCCACATAACGATCGGCATTGACAGTTATTGTGTTTCCCTGTTCCTTTGTGAAAAAATACGGTCCGATAATCCCACACCATGCTGTCACTTTACTAGCGTTTAAAGGAGGCTCATGAGCGTCATTAGGATTTGTGTTTGCCCAGTAACGATAGTTTTGTTTATTCGCATAACCTGTGAGATGAAAATGCGCCTCATGTGACATCCACTGCTTGCTTAGAAATTCATCGTCATTGTTTATTTTTGCTATCATTTGTTGACAGAATCCTAATGGTAACCGGTAATCATTGTCCTCCAATTGTTGCACCATCTGTAGTTTGTTGAAATTTTAAATGAAGATGAAGAATTCTGCGAACTCACCCCCAGGACATTCCAACCACTGCTGCCTTACGAATTCAATGCCTGGGCTCCGTAAGACAGACTCGCCTACAACGCAATGTTCGCTGGAGTACGAGTACGCACAGTTCTCTGTCATCCTGTTGGTTTCTACTTGAGGGCAGATCCAGTCTCTTCAGAGTTATTAATCCAACATTTTGTCGCGTGCTTCTACGGAACGACATCATGACATCCTAAATTATAAAAACGTCGAAACTCCCTCTGTGCTGTTACCAAACTGTTGTTGTTTTGGTCTTCAGTCCAGAGACTGGTTTGATGTAGCTCTCCATGCTACTCTATCCTGTGCAAGCATCTTCATCGTCCAGTACCTACTGCAACCTACATCCTTCTGAATCTGTTTAGTGTATTCAACTATTGGTCTCCCTCTACGATTTTTACCCTCCACGCTGCCCTCTAATACTAAATTGGTGATCCCTTGATGCCTCAGAATATGTCCTACCAACCGATCCTTTCTTCTAGTCAAGTTGTGACACAAATTTCTCTTCTCCACAATTCTATTCAATACCTCCTCATTAGTTATGTGATCTATCCATCTAATCTTGAGCATTCCTCTGTAGGACCACATTTAGAAAGCTTCTATTATTTTTTTCGTCTAAACTATTTATCGTCCAAGTTTAATTCCAAACATGGCTACACTCCATACAAATACTTTGAGAAAAGACTTCCTGACACTTAAATCTACACTCGATTTTAACAAATTTCTCTTCTTCAGAACCGCCTTCCTTGCCATTGACAGTCTACAGTTTATATCCTCTCTACTTCGACCATCATGAGTTATTTTGCTCCCCAAATAGCAAATCTAATGCCCGCAGCATCACCCGATTTAATTCGACTACATTCCATTATCCTCGTTTTGCTTTTGTTGGTGTGCATCTAATATCAACCTTTCAGGACACTGTCCATTCCGTTCAGCTGCTCTTCCAGGTTCTTTGCTGTCTCTGACAGAATTACAATGTCATCGGCGAACCTCAAAGTTTTAATTCCTTCTCCACGGATTTTAATTCCTACTCCGAATTTTTCTTTTGTTTCCTTTACTGCTTGCTCAATATACAGATTGAATAACATCGGGGATAGGCAACAACCCTGTCTCACTCCCTTTCCAGCCACTGCTTCCCTTTCATACCCCTCGACTCTTATAACTGCCATCCGGTTTCTGTACAAATTGTAAATAGCCTTTCGCCCCCAGTATTTTACCTTCAGAATTTGAAAAAGAGTATTCGAATCAACATTGTCAAAAGCTTTCTCTAAGTCTACAAATGCTAGAAATGTAGGTTTGTCTTTGCTTAGTCTATTCTCTAAGATAAGTCGTATGGTCAGTATTACCTCACGTGTTCCAACGTTTCTACGGAATCCAAACTGATCTTCCCCGAGGTCAGCTTCTACCAGTTTCTCCATTCGTCTGTAAAGAATTCGTGTTAGTATTTTGCAGCCGTGGCTTATTAAACTGATAGTTCGGTAATTTTCACATCTATCAGCAGCTGCTTTCTTTGGGATTGGAATGATTATATTCTTCTTGAAGTCTGAGGGTATCATTGTTTCTACAAAACATTTTTATGGCTAACGCACGCTGTTGGCCGTTCCACTGATCCATGATTACTGAAATGGCGGACTGTTTACTCGCTAACTACAACGAACCCGCAGTGCTGCCACCTGCCCATGGCTGCCACTACTCATTTCAAACATCCCCGTTATTCTGTGTCACTATGTACCATGATACTCCTTAAAGAACCGCCGGAATTTTGCAGGTGGTGTTCGGGTTCACTTTGTATGCAAACCGTTGTCAAAGGTGAAAGAAGTGACAAATGATGGAAAAGAAATTGTAGATTCGAATGAAGAACGAACCGTGGACTTTTGGGTCGAAGACTGGCGGCGACCCACTCAGTCATAGAGGCACTGGACGGCGGTAGGGTATCGATTGCTTGGGACATTCGGAGAATCCCCCGAGGCTGCTAACCTGGAATAGCCCCACGGCTCGCGCGTCAAATTGAGCGGCGACATGAATAAGGCATCTAGGTGCGCCGTGCCATTCGTAGTGGTCGCGAGGGAGCCACTTTTAATAAGGGACAGCAGGTGGCACGCGGCACCGACACCGAGAGTCCTGCCGGCCGAGTTTGCGGACCGGCGGAGCCCCGGCTCGAAAGGGGCTGCGAGGCTCCAGTACCTCTTCAGAGGCGGCCAACCAGTTGGCCAGCGTTGCCGCCGTCCCCTTCATGCTCGTCCCTCGTCTACACACTACTTCTTTTCCCCCTGCACTGTCGCCCTCTCGCTCCCCCCGTCCAAACTCCCCCCCCCCCCCCCTCTAAAAAATCTCTCTTAACATTTATCAAAACATTAATATGAACTACTGTCGTAAAACTTAACTTAGTTTTCTCCTCAATTCGATTCATTATATCGTTGCTATGTACTGAACCTATCATCCAAGTTTAAACATTAGTTTGTAGCACCGCATTTCAAAAGCTTATTTTGTATTCTTGTCTGTGTCTCACGTTTCCCTTCCATACAAACCGCACTCCAAACAAACAATTACAGAAAAGACTTCCCATCGTCATCATCATTATCTCCTTCCTTTGAACTCTATCGTCCATCCATTCGTCTCTTACGAGGTCTATCTAGTTCTCTCTTTCCAGTCGGCCGATAATTCATTTTCTTTTACGGAAATCTGTTTTCTGTTCATTCTATCAACGTCATCCTTCCATATCATTCTATCCTCTTCTATCTTGCTATTAACTGAAAAGATTTGTAAATCTTATCTTATTGTTTCAGTCCTTATTTTATCCATTTTATTACATAACTGCGTTGGATTCCGCGGCTACTCAGTCCACATAAAAGTTTTCTGGATATGGTACCGCGTCATATTGTATAAAACTACTGCTGGAGAAAATAAACGTTTCGACCACGGTTGCAGTAGTCTTCTTCCGGGTCTGCTGGTGCTTTCTACCTATGCAGTGTCCCTTAGATTTCGTTATTACTGTTCTCTGAGCATGCCATTACGTCATAATTTTAAGAAGATAGTTCATTTCATTGGTCACTTAAAGAAGAAGAAGAGAGAACTTTATTTTAATTGTTTACTACGGTGGAGGGAGAGCGTAACCTCTGCTGTCTATTGGCTCTAGTGTTATGTGCCATGATTGGTGGTCACCGGAGAACGAGAAGTTGACTCCTGTTTAACAAAGTGCTGGTCGTCGGTCGCGCGGCGGTAGTTACTCGACGGTAATGCTCGCGCCTCGTGTTCACAGTCCGGTCTGTTGGGCTCTTATTGCTGGCACCCAAGATGGGGCAAGCCTGAGTCCATTCTCTCTATTCATGTTCTTAGGGTGTTTAAGTATTTCGATGGCCTCTCTGATTTTGCTTTTCGTCATAACCGGCTGCTTGGCCAACACACAGGCTTTGCTTACCTTATGTGAAAAATGTTAGTGGCTGAATAGGCAAACACCTTCGTCGGGTTGGGGCGTAGCCTGTAATCTATAGTGGTCGCAGGATCCAGGACGGGCTAGGCTCCACTAAGGACAAGGTGGATGCATTACAAATGTGTGTGAATTCCTAAGGGGTCAAACTGCTGAGGTCATCGGTCCCTAGACTTACACACTACTTAAACTAACTTATACAAAGAACACACACACGTCCATGCCCGAAGGAGGACTCGAACCTCTGGCGGGAGGGGCCGCGCAATCCGTGACATGGCTGGATACATTACACACCGCAAGCGCGTACAGGGTCGAATGCGAATGTGGAGAGGCAGACATCGGCGAGACTGGTGGGGCAGTAGCAATGCGCTTTCTGGAACACGAGCGCTATATTCGTTTAGGGCAACACAACAAGTCTGCAGTGGCATAATATCAGCAAGACTGCGGAAAAGAAATAAAATTCAGAGAAGCCTGTGTGTTGGTCAAGCATTCGGTTATGACGAAACGCAAAATCAGGGAGGCCAACGAAACACTTAAGCACCTTAAGAACATGAATATGGAGGTTGTACTAAGGCCTGCCTCATCTTGGCTGCCAGCAATAAGAGCCCAACAGACCGCACTGTCAACACGAGGCGCGAGCATTACCGTCGAGTAACTGCCGCCGCGCGGCCGACGACCAGCACTTTGTTAAACAGGAGCCAACTGCTCATTCTCATTGCACGTAATACAAGAGCCAATAGACAACAGAGATTGTGCCCTCCCTCCACCGTAGTAACCTATTAAAATAAAGTTCCCTCTCCTTCTTCCTTAAGTGACCAATGAAATGAACTATCTTTTTAAAATTATGACGTAATGGCATGCTCAGAGAACAGTAATAACAAAATCTAAGGAACACTGCATAGGTAGAAAGCACCAGCAGACCCAGAAGAAGGCCGCTGCAACTGTGGCCGAAACGTTTATTTTCTCTAGCGGTACCATACCCAGAAAACTTTTATGTCCATTTTATTACAGCCTCTTACGTATCTCAGGAACTTCATATCTGCTGCTTTTATATGTAATTTTTCTTTTTTTGTTTCTGTCCTTGATTCGGAACCATATACCAGGATAGGTACAGCCATAACTTTATACAATTTCGTTTGTGTTTCTTTTCTTGTTTTCCTTCCAAATGTTCTTCCAATTGTTCCGCAGATAGCTTGACATTTACTAATTTTTTTCTCGACGTCTTTACCACAGCTAAAACTAATACCACATCCTAGATAAGTGATGTGGAATACTTGTTCTAAATGGGAAACATTTATTATTATTTTCAATCTGACTGGATTCTCTCCTTTGATGATATTGTTTAGCTGAAATATCCTGCGCTTTGACTCAGTCTATATATTACTCTTTGTAAATTATCTTCCGCTCCCTTTATAATTATCTGGTTATCAACACATAATATAGTATTTAATGGTACGCTAGATCATTTTAATTCCAAAGTGCATTCCCTCTTTCCACTTTATAACTAGGTCATCAGTATATAAATTAAATAAAGTGGGTGATAGACTGCAGCCTTGTCGAACACTGATTTATTAAAGTTCATCTGACGTTTTTGAACATGAACTTTTAACTGTTTTTGCGTTTACATATAAATTTATGTTACACTGTCTGATAAAGAAAATGTGAAACGCCCGGAAGACATGGTAGGATGGCAGTGTAACTGAGTACACCAACACAGTATCTGCGGCTGCACAGGGTGGTCAGGAGCAGCCTGAAAAGTTTTTCAGGGCGTTGCAGGGGAGCCTACGCTGATAAGCAATTGTTAAAAAAAATTCGTTGAGTTACTCCGATATTTAGCATTGCAGTTAGCCAATCAGATCGTCACGCGCACAAATTAAAGCAGTCTGCCAGCGGCGATGTCGCCAAAGATGTTCTTCGTTTGGTTTCCTCAAACCAAATAAACTTAGCTTTTGCTGACGTGGCTTAAATTTATCACTCCCGAAAAATACCTACAGACGTATGTGAATTACCGCATTTTAGTGCGTGCAAATGCTTCAGTTCACGCGCAATGACCTATTTGGCTAACTTCAATGCAAAATAGGTCGTAAGTGGCGCAACAAATCGAATCTTTTTCTTGACAGTTATTTCTCAGCACAACCTTTCCTGCAACACTCTTAGAAGCTTTTCATACTGTTTCTGACCATTCCGTATAAATGATTAGAGCTTCAATACTTTGTGGCAGCTAAAACGGCCACCAGAGAGAATTTGTTTTGTTTTGTTTTGTTTGTCTTCAGTGTTGCTACCAGCCCTGGTAGGCTACTTACGAAGTTCAACAGCATCAAATGTTCAGCGATCGCCGTGAGGACTCGGAGACGTAGCGTACTCGTGAGACAGCGTTATTCAGCGGCTGGCAGTACTTGAAAAGGGCCACCTGGTCGAATTGTTCTGTATCCAGAGTTGTAGGACATTTGGATGTGAGAGTAGTGGCTCGATGTTGAATTGTATGGGAACGTGTTGGCGGACCTACTCGTGGTCCAGTTACGGTTGATCACATCTGAACATCACAGGGGAGAATCACCGTATCCTGCATCAAGCTGATTGTAGCTCCTTGCCATTCAAGAACAAGCAATGGATCCTTGCAATATTCTGTGTCATCCACCAGCACTGGTCGAAGACTAGCAGCGTCCGGACTAAGAAATTACCGACCCATGCGTTTGCTGCCGTGAACACCACAACAGAAATATCTACGTTTCGAGTGGTCTCATGACGGCGAACCATGCACTGCTGATGAATGGTATCGCGTTGTGTTCGGCGGTGAAGCACGGTTCTGCCTTACCCCGGACGACAGCCGGCCGCGGTGGTCTAGCGGTTAAGGCGCTCAGTCCGGAACCGTGCGACTGCTACGGTCGCAGGTTCAATTCCTGCCTCGGGCATGGATGTGTGTGATGTCCTTAGGTTCGTTAGGTTTAAGTAGTTCTAAGTTCTAGGGGACTGACGACCACAGATGTTAAGTCCGATAGTGCTCAGAGCCATTTGAACCATTTTTGAACCCCGGACGACAATCGCGGACGAGTTTGGTGGCTCCTCTTTTTCCCATGATTTTAAAGACGCAGCGGTGTAACTGCTGGTGTCATGCTGGGGTGAGCTATGGGATATGACTTCATCTGGTGGACTGAGGGAACTCTGACGGCACAACTTTACGTCATGGACACCGTGCGACCTCATGTGTTACCTCTCGTGTGACAACATCATGGTGCCAGTTTTCAACAGAGCAATGATCGTCACCATACCGTACTTGTCTCTACGAGCTGTTTGCGTGACACTGAGGTATTCCTATGGCCAGCGACATACCGCTCATCTGTCGCCGATACAATAACTATGCAACCAGTTCGGCTCAACTCCGCTCGATTATCCAGGCTATCGAGGATTACGAGTAGCTGTAACGCTTCTTCGCCAGCTTATCTCAGGAGGAGGTACATTAGATTTATGACAACCATTCCAGCCGAATCAGTACATGCACCCAGCCAGAAGCGGACACATCGAGCAACAGTCTTTGTAAATTTCACTCGTTTTTGTAATCAACGAAATTACATCACATACCCTCTCTAACAGAGAAGTTTCGTTTCGTTTCCGCCTCCCCTTCTGGGTACTTCACTTTTTTGTCAGGCATTGTGTATCCTTAGACAATTCCCTTTTTCAGAAACCTGAAGCCTGACAAATCGTTTGCATTTATTAATAGTGCTCACATAGACCGTATCGTTTTCTCCCTAAAGTGGCGAGGAGGATATGCAGAGCCCGGCAGGAGGCGGGACGTAGATGAGCAAACCCTTTAGCCGATTTAAGTGCGGCTTCTAAACCAGTTTCCACATTGTACATGAAGCACTCCATTACTTGTCCTCTTAGTATTGTGTTCATTACTTCGCTGTGGACTTGTCTTTAGAACTCTGCGTTGGTTCAGCGCTTTATCGACTTGCTTACGATGAACCCAGCATTGTTTTAGTGCTTTATCGACTTGCTTACTACGAACTCGGCATTGGTTCAGTACTTTATCGACTTGCTTACTACGAACTTGGCATTAGTTCCACACTTCATCGACTTGCTTCCTACGGACGGTGGCATTGGTTCTGCGCTTTATCGACTTGCTTACTATTAACTTGGCATTGGTTCCGCGCTTCATTGACTTGCTTACTACGAACTCGGCATTGGTTCAGCTCTTTATTGACTTGCTTACTACGAACTCGGCGTTGGTTCTGCGCTTTATCGACTTGCTGCAAAGTGGACCAGCCTCCACGTGATGCATCTGGGGAAACGTGCCTTGTCATGGCTAAATAGTCTGCAATTTCCAAGCTTTCTAGAAGTACAGTGTAATGAATACCAACGCAAATGCTAAAACAGACGGTTCTCATCAGAACCAGCCGACGAGGGATATTGGATATATCTTGAAAATATTACAACTGTACATTGAAGGAGCAAGTAGATCAAAAGCAGATTACCTGCTAAAGATCCTGAATGATCATTCTATTCGTGTAGTTTTACTTCAGGAAATACACTGTGCTGATGAGACACAACTAAGATGCTAACTACCTGGTTTCGCCCTAGCAGCTGCTATATACCATACGACACATGGCACTGCCACCTATGTCAGGAATGACATCGAGACACAGAATATGTATCCACTACAGAAGGAAACACGATTGTCACACGCATTAAAATTTCTAATATGGAAATTATGAACCTCTATTAGTCTCCAGCCCAAGCTTGGAATGACAACACAATCCCAGATATCTAACACCCTGCAGTCATCATGGGAGACTTCAACTGTCACACCACATAATGGGGATACAACTACACCAACCAAGACGGCGAAAAAGTATCCAAATTGGCAGAGGCACAGAATACTTTTCTAATATATGACCCCAAAGACAGGGGCACATTCCTTTCTGCTAGGTGGGGTAGAGACTGCTGTCCAGATTTGTGCTTCATCACAAAAGATAGCTTTAGATCTAAACGGACCTGCAGCGACCAGGTACTAGCAGTAACCACACACATCGAAAGGGCCTTTGAAGAAAATAAGAAAATCCACGACTGTATTTATTGATCTATCATCTGCACATGACACGGTACGCAGACAAGGAATGTTGAAATTCCTACACACCATACCTTCTAAAAACTGGCCACACTACTTAACAACATGGTGGCAAATACACACATCGAATTACGCCTTAATGGCAAGAAAAGCCGCAACTACCAACTCAATGACTGCCTTCCCCAGGGATCAGTTCTTTCGCCTCTGCTCTTCAGTATATACATACCTGACCTACCAAACACCCAGTCTAAAAAGTTCATTTACGCCGACGAGATATGTTTGATTAGCCAATGTGTCGACTTCGAGGCATCAGAAATTACTCTTGAAAGCGACCTGAAAAAGATAGATGAATATTTCCAAGTATGGGGACTTGATCCCAACGCCATAAAGACAGAGACAGCCTGCTTTCACCTAAACAACAACCAGGCACACTATACACCCAGAACCTCTTTCAGAAATCAGATGTTGGGATACAACCCTCAATCAAAATACCTGGGAGTAACCCTTGACCGCACTCTCACCTTCAGAACCCACTTGGAAAAGACAGCCTGCAAAATAAAAACTAGAGATAACGTAATCCAAAACCTGACAGGAAATGGCTGGTGAACGAATGTGATGACCCTCAGGACATCGGCCCTTTCTCTTGTCTATTCAGCAGCAGAATACTGCAGTTCTACGTGGTTAAATATCGCCTATACAAGAGCAGTAGGTACTCAACTCAATAATACTATGAGGCTGAAATCAGGAGCCATCACGTCAACACCCAGTGGCTCCATGTTCTGTCCAACTTCCATCCTCTGTGACTGTGGACACAACAAACAGACACTACAGCACATGCCCTTTAAGGAAATTCCAAGGCATCTTCGAGGACCTTCAGTTGCTTAAGAGACAAGCTACTGCCTGGCTGAAAGGACTGGACATCCGTCCTTGAGCAGTACAGTAATGCCAACTACATGGTCATCTTATAGAATTATACATTATTTATTATTTTATTCTAAGTGACTTGAAGTTATATACATTTGTCGTTACCAATATTTTATCTTATAATCAGTATGTACTGTAGATATATCTTATTTCAAAATGTACAAGATGTAATCTGATGCTGTATTTAAAGCCATACGAAATAAATAAATAAATCGACTTGCTACCAGGCCGAAGTCGCACATCGCCGTCTCGCGGTCTTTACTTTACTTGAAGCCCCGCATGGCAGGGTCTTACATGTCATGCGTGAACAGAACAGTCTGTGTATGTATCCAGTGAGATGTAAAAGAATCTTCGTACCCAAGTTGCATTGAGTTATTCACAGAAAAACCTACATTTTAATGTTAATTCAGTTGATGAGTTTTCAATACAACCGATATGTTTTCGAGAGCAAAATGTAATACCTTTTGTAATAATATAGGCAATACGCCAGCCGTAATAACGCAGAGGGTATGTGAAAAGCCATTTTTTCTTCGCTCTTAGTTCCTGTTTAATCCAGGGGGAGTAAGGGAAGAAACCGTAATAGTAATAGGCCTGGGATGGAGTTTGTTTAGTCTAAAAGCAAGTACAGACACAAGCATTATATAAAAACAGTGGTTCCTAATACTCTTGCTTTATATGTATAACAGTTCGACGTGCTCTATGTCTGGCACCGTATCTCAAAGTACCATAACGGAGAACTATGACGTGAGGACACACCTTTCCTACCAGTTCATACAAAACATTATGAAACCCATGGATCACAGTTCCTTTACAGCTGCGAGCGTCCAAACTCACTTATGAAAATACGTTGGTGCCAGGCTCGTCTTTGAACTAAACTGTAAAAGCTTTTGAAACCTGCACCTACCATGCGCGCACGGTGTAGGATGTACTTACCTGGCATGTAGGTTAGGTTAGTGTTGTTTAACGTCCCGTCGACAACGAGGTTATTAGAGACGGAGTGCAAGCTCGGGTTAGGGAAGGAAATCGGCCGTGCCCTTTCAAAGGAACCATCCCGGCATTTGCCTGAAACGATTTAGGGAAATCACGGAAAACCTAAATCAGGATGGCTGGAGACGGGATTGAACCGTCGTCCTCCCGAATGCGAGTCCAGTGTGCTAACCGCAGCGCCACCTCGCTCGGTACCTGGCATGTAAAGAAGCCGTCTTTAATGAGAAAATCAATCTTTAGCTGTATTATTCACTGTTGAAAGTGAATTTAAAGCTAAGCTCTTAAACTTGATAAGGAAATCTGTATCCTAAGGTGGCGCTCACGTATAGAAACTGCTGTGACGGATGGGCACGCTAGCTGGTGGTGGCCGGATCTGTCCGCTACTGTCGCTCTTTGCTCAGACTCACACGTAACCGACTGTTACCCCTATTGTCACTTCTTTCCTCGTTATTCATGCGGCGATTGAAATATATTCAGCCGTCACTCTTACGCGTTAAACCATGAATGTATTGTGGGATTTATTCTAATTTTCTTTCTCTGTCAAACTATTACTTGACCATTAAATGACCAAATAAACAACTCACTGCTCGTGTCAGCTACAATACAAATAACAGAGATGAAGAATGTAACCAGATAAGTAATAATCTATTTAACCTTCCCAAGGCTAACACTAAAAAGAAGTGATCTCCTCCGACCACAGATAATACATCATGCACCTACGTAGAAAACAGACTAATATAAAAATGCACACAGACACCAAAACTCTAACAAAAGACAGCTGAAAACATACACCGACAGTTGGAAATACTATAAATATTAAAGACTCACAACAAACACGAGTTTTTATAAAATACGTGCAGGAAAAGGTGTGTAGGAGAAATGTGCTTGGAAACGCTCAAAATCAGACCTTATGGTGCAAGGAAAACAGCCAGGTAAAATTCCAGCGCGAAACATATGTGATAACAAGATCACAATAAATCATAAGCAGAACAAAGATCAATTTAATATTGCGATATATGCGGTCGAAACAATTGTCTTTTCACTCTGCAGCTTAATGGGCGCTAATCTGAAACTTCCCGGCAGGTTAAAACTGTGTTCCAGACCCAGACACGACCTGCGACCTTAATGTTTCAAAACCTGTTAAATCAGCGCGCACTCCATTTCAAAGTGAAAAATCGTGCTGGAAACAAACCCAAAGGCTATGAGGGACAGGACGGTGGTACATGGCGTTAAAACATCACGCTAAAAGTAAACCCATACGATATGAGGGACAGGTTGGTAGGACATCTGTTAAGACGCATGTAATAACTTCCATGGTATTAGAGGCAGTTGTAGAGGAAGACTGTGACTGGAATACATCCAGCAAATAATTGAGGACGTAGGCTGCAAGTGCTACTCTGGGATGAAGAGGTTGGCACAGGAGAGAAATTCATGGCTAACCGCACCAGACCAGTCGAAAGACTGAAGACTCAAACAAACAAAAATCTGTGGTTATGCCATGTCTCCACTGTATTCATTCTTCCAGGAGTGCTGGTCCCACAGGGTAAAAAGGAGAACTATGAAAAGTTGGGAGAGCAGGAGATGAGGTACTGGAGAAGGTAAACTGTGTGTATGTGTGGGAGGTCCTGAGTCTTACTTGGATAACTCAGTCAGTAGAGCACACGTCCACAAAACGTAAAGCTTCCAGGTTCACGCCCCAGCCTGCACACACTTTTGAACTGCCATCTCTCTCTTACTTCAGTAAGAGGATAACGACAAAACTATAAACAGTAATATACCCGGAAACCCATTTATTATATACTACCTGATCAAAAGTATCGGAACACCTATTTAGTGGACATTAATAGGGTATGTGTCAACGCTTCGCCATTAAGAAGGCTTCAACACTGCTCGGGACATTCTCAGTCAATGTCTCTGGTGGAACAGCAGACAATTCCTTCTTAAGAGTCCAAACTAGAGAACGTAATGTAGTTGGACGCTGGCGTTTGGTGTGAGATCGACGTTCCAACTCATCGAAAAGCTTTTTTCTTTGGATTCAGATCGGTACTCTTGGCAGGGCATCCCATTTCAGGATTGTTGTGCACAAACCACTGCCTCACAGGTGCTGCCTTATCTCAGGGCACATTGTCACGCTAATGCGAACATTCGTCGTCTCAAAACTGTTCCTCTACTGTACGCAGTACACAGTGCTGTATAATGTGATCATATCCTTTCACAAGTAGAATTTTCTTAAGCGTTAAGCGCAGAAGGGAAAATAAACCATAACCTCTAATAACACTCCAATATGGTAACAGCTAGAACCCTGCAACCTAATAGTCTATCCACGTGGCCTCCACACGCCTGTGGCCTCTGAAGGAGAGCGCAAATACGATTCGCGAACGTTGGCGGAAGTTTCAAAGATTACCGATGGTAATAATAGCCCCATGAGTGCGTGTAAACCGGTCACGCGGCTGGCGCAGCCGCGTGAGGGCTTGTTTGCCTCCGCGCGGATTTCACGTGCCTGCACTCCCTTGCACATAGGTTGCGAATCTGCAGTGTGCTTAGGTGTTACGCGCTTTGCTTAGTACCAGACTTGGGCGAAATTTATGCAGACGATGAATAACGAATACATATATTAATTATTACTATTCGTTATTCCTGAATAACAAATATTATTTGAAACTTTATTCACTTACTTGGATATAACTACTTATTCGTCACCTGTGAAGAAAAAGCGTTGAGAATAATAGATAAATTTGAAATACAATTGCATTTATAGCTTTAACTCTTTGTCATTTATTAAACGAATGTACTTTTCGTTTCTTTGAAATTAATTTTCAGAACAACTCTTTTTTTGAAACATCTCATCAGTACCTTTATTCGATTTACGGAGATTTACCGTTGTAACACTAAAGAAAATACTTTCTACACGTGCAATGCACTCCTAAATTCGTCTTTAATCATGGCTTCGATGCTGAAACTAATTTCATTGTGACTTTCGACAGCTTGGATGATCTGGGGGAATTTCCACTTCTCGAGGAATATACAATGTATCTTCAAATTTATAGACATCTCTTAAGTCAGATTATTTTGTAAAACACAGCATGCATTTACTATGACATTGCAAATTCTTCTCGAACATCTAGTGGGAGATGGAAACTCTTCGTTCTCCATTTATTTGCCTGAGTGCCAGAAGCGCATTCTATAAACCGCCCAGTCCGAAACAGTGGTTTTTTAAAGGTTTTTACATTGTTCGTTAAACTCCTTCCACTATAAGGACGCATCACATTTTCTGATATACCAAATACATCGTCTCCTATAATGATGCATTGCATCGGTACTCCATTGTTTGACATGGGGCTTCTTTTTACTCATGAAAGCCTGAAGTATAGCTGGATTAAAGTTTTTGGGTTAGTCCTTACCACAAATCTCCGAAATCTCCCTCTTAAAATAGACTACAGAAATATGTGACATATGAGGAGATGGTCGACCATTGTACCACAGTCTTCTTTAACTTCATACACTATGTAAATGTGCTAGCTGGACTGCTGGAAGCACTTTGGAACTCAGGAGTGATTCCTTCTGCTGATTTCATGCGATTTTCTGCAACCACCCTCTGCAATTCTCGATGCTCTCCGTCCATCAATAAATGAGGCTTGCTTAGTCCTGGTGAAGCTGTGGCTGTTACTTAGCGTTTCCACTTCACTGACACTCCACGAACAGTTTCAGCATGCTCGAAATGTCCCTGACATCCTGTTCTGGCCTACGTCCGAAGTCACAGAGCTTTTCCGACCGATCCACGCTGCTGTTTCTGCTTCGCTACAGACAATCCAGTTCTCCCCACTTCTCTTGATGCTTGCGGTGTTGCCTCTAGTGACATCTAGTGGTCAATTCCGCATTACATGAGGCTGTTTGGACGATTTTGATCAGATAATGTATGCATGCAACTAACATGTAATACAAGCCACTGAGGATACTTCGAAAAACAAAATAAATGAAATATGTGTGGCATAAAAACGAACAGCCTTTCATTTAGTTGCATAGTGAACCACATCTCCTGGAAGATACAAATAACAATTACAAGGAAGCAGCTGAAGACTGATAGAGAACATAAAAATAACGATATTATTTTGTATCGCACTATTTTTCCTCCATCGCCACTCTACTGAGATGGAAGAGCCCACCCTCTAGGCTGACTGGTATTTTATAACATGTGTTACTGTTGACAGTTTATGGAAACCGTATGTAGACATATGCCACCGTTCATGAATATCCCAACAAAGAGTTCCTACGAGAGTACTTTCCGATCCCACTCTGCCTTTGGGTCTCCCCTCTACCTCATAGTCGCTCATAGTAGTTCTTCCCTTCACACTAATCTGAATGCACACTCTAGATAAAGTAAGAAGGTAGGTTCGCAGGAAGGCGGAATTCACACAGGCAGAAGATGGCTGTCCCGTAAACAGAGTCACAGTGCCGCCCGACAACCGTCTTCGGCCTGACTTGTGGCGGCAGCAGCAGAAAGAATTGGGCGAGCGCAATTTCAGTCTAGTGTGGTTCTTGCTTCTGGTATGGTTCAAACATTCCATTTCTATCGCCAGTCTGTATTTTATATATTCTCTGTTGCAGCATACGTTATCTTACTATTGCTCAAAAAACAAAAGTCTTCTAAAATTCATAGCGCCTCATTTAATAATTTAATTTGCTCTGCAACGCATGATTTAATTCGGTTACACTTCGTCACTGCTTTTGTTAATGTTCGCCTTATGTCAGTAATCCCTTCTATTCACCTGATCTTCCAATTCCTTTGCCCTCTGCGACAAAAATACAATGTTACTGGCAAACGTTATGGTTTTCATTTATCGTCTGAACTTTAATTTCCTTGATTCCTTTTCGGTTGATCAATATACAGATTGAATAAGACTGGTGATAGGCTGCAACACTCTCACACCCCTTCTCAACCACTGTCTCCATTTATGTCCTTCGACTTTTAGAACTGGATGTTTATCATTAAGTAAACTGAAATAAAACCAGAGGCGACGTTGCGACAGAATCCTGTCCTCTTTGGAATGTCGAAACTAGCGACTCCTAAACAAGGGATCCTCAGCGTTTAGTGTATCCAACATATCTTGGAGACATGTAATACACTGTAAGACAAAAAAGCGACACACCAAAGAAAAATTATAGGAAGTCGGTAGATGTGATGTACATGTACAGACAAAAAATTGCAATTTTAGAAAAATTGGATGACTTTTTTTTCGGGAGAAAGACCTTCACAAATCGGTCACGTCAATAACGCGTTTGTTCACCTCTAAAGCTTAAGTAAGCGGTCATTCGGCTTGACACTCACTGATAGAGTTGGTGGATATCCTCCAGAGGGATACTGTGCTAAATTCTGTCCAATTGGAGGGTTAGATCGTCGAAATGCCTAGATGATTGGAGAGCCCTGCCCATAATGCTTCAAACGTTCTCAGTTGGGGAGAAATGCGACAACCTTGCTGGCCAGGATAAGGCCCGGCAAGCATGTAGATAGGCAATGGAAACTTTCGCAGTCTGCAAGAGGGGCATTATCTAGCTGAAATATAAGTCCAGGATGGCTTGCCATGAAGTGCAACAAAACGGGCGTAGAATATCCACGAGGAACCGCTGAACTGTAACGGTGAAGCGCATGAAAACCAAAGGAATCCTACTACAAAAACAAATACCGCCCCAGACCATTACTCCTGGCTGACGGGCCGTATGGCGGCGGAAGCCACGTTGGTATCCCACCGCCGTCCAGGACATCTCCAGACACGTGTTAGGTCTGGAATCTCATTGACGGGAGTAGAATTGTCTTCAGTGGTGATTTTCGCTTCGCATTGAGTTCCAATGACCAGCAAAGACGTATCTGCACACGGTGAGAGTTTCTGTAACTTGTTTTCGTGCTTGCTATACCCAACCTTGGTCAGCATGTTCGGCGGACTTCTCTTCAGTTGGGAACGTTGGAGCATCAGGGACAGGATCCTCCAACCATCTCGGGATTTTGACGATCTAACGCTACAGTCGGGTAGAATTTGGCACAATATCCCTCTGGAGGACGTCTAAGAACACTGTCAATCAATTCCAACCGAATAACTGCTTGCATATGGGCCAGAGGTGGACCAACGTGTTATTGACTTACGCCATTTGTGAAGCTCTTTCTTTTGAATAAACCATCCAGTTCTTCTGATAATGTAATCATTTGTCTGTCTGTACATGTATATCACATCCACTGGTTTCCATCCCAGTCGGATAATCCCTTCGTGGTGCATCGTGCTTTTTTTAAGTATATTCCTATATTGTTATCTTTCATATATCATGATACTGAGGAAGGTTTTCCTTTCTTTAGCGATGTTCCAGAAATATTGAAAGAAGAAGTTATACGAGCTCTCCAAATATCTAGAGCCTCTAATGACATCCCTTTGGTAGCAAAAGATATAAAAAGAAATTAGTTATTCTGACCTTGACGGGAGCTACTGGCAACAAAATATTAACATTATTGAAAGTTTGACTAACAGAAAAACTATGTAACTAACAACGTTCATTATAAGGAAAGAACTAAATGAAAGACTTATCAGATGATGCGAACCATGAAACTCTAAATAAAGAATTCAAAATATTTGCCTTACGAAGATTAACACCCAGAAAAAATAGAGTGATCAGAGATAACATTTATCCAAGAAGAGAGTTGTAGCCGCATCGAGCTGTAAGTTCGCTGCGTCTACAATGTAGAACTTCAATGGAGATGTTAATTCGCTCTCTTCTAGACGTTGCGATGACAGTACGCCTATTGGCCGCTACCAGATTGTTTCAGACCGATCTGGAGTTTTAAAGCTCTTCCAGTATCGTCTTGACGTACTAGTCAGAATTCTGAGCAGATGTAAAATAACAGTTACCGTTTAGTCAGACAACGAAACAGTTATTATACATGAAGGAAAAATAAGTCGTGTGATACTTAATCAATTCTGGGACTTAATCGTCGTGATCTGCGACAGTCATGAACAATGAAGTATACAGCAACATACCAACCTCCGACATAAACTCTGCAAACAGCCTTGAGTAGGAAACATCTACACGCGATCATGAAGAATTCACAGGTACGCCGTGTTGTCGGAAGCTGTAGTCAATGCCAGAATTGCTGATGCAAATAGCTTCAATTTCCTGAATGACAGATCTGTGTGCTTTCAAGTGCAGTGGTTAAATAACTCAGAAGTTCAATAAACTCAGATATAACTTTAATGCTTCTTGTCGGCTACATCATTTAATGGAAATTTACGGTATAACTGTGAAATAATTATTTCTTGAGAGAACGCAGAAGTTAAGTGATTTAGTGACGTTATTAACAGGGAACAGTAAGTTTACATCGAAAAACGACGCCTTCTGTACGTTGTTTAGAGAATACCTTATCTCTGGATTTACTACGTAGGAGTTGTTGAATTAGCACCGTAGCGACACCTTAACGACGCTACAATACTTCACAAATCAACATCCTCGCCACACTATAAAGTGGCATAGGCTTGAATGGCGGAACTCACAATTCGAGATATTATATTATCTACGTTTGAACATTCATTTGCAATCGGGGCATAAAGAATTACTGTTATCAAGTTTCGCGTAAGGTTATAAGCCCGTCGCGAGCACGGAAGGATATTTGTTTTATTGTTTCAGATAAATGGAGTTGTTGCGGTACCGAGTGGTGGCAGTAAAGAAGACAGACATCCTTCGAACACCATTGCTTCAATTATAAGCGAGGGCCGCTTATACATTCCGGCGTGCTGCTCCATCGATACACGGATATCTGTTAAAGGGAGATAGTATCTGAAACTAACCAAACAAAGTGAAGAGTTTGTTTCAACAGTTACAGATCGGAGTTTCTCGCGATCGACGGACGCCGACCTGTGTCAACCAGACTTGAGTCACCATCCCCATCTAGCCGACACACACACACACACGCGCGCGCGCGCGCGCGGGCGCCACAAAGCAGTCATTTATGAGAATGACTGGGGTTTAATGGTTCTAAATAGCTTATTTGGAAAGTTGGGGTGAGATGGTTGTGTCATACGAGCAAAGAAGAAAGGTCTGCTCCAGATTCTTTCATCTCGTCGCCGTTGCTTAAATGTGCAGAACAGTACTTTGAATGAGGCCTGGAAAGAAGCATGCCATGCTTCAACAGTTTCACTTGTTGAGGATAGCGGTAGCCTGTCATTACTTATCCCATGTTCTCAAAGTATGGTGCCACAGTTCCGATAGTCAACAGTGAAAGTTATTCTTCTGTGTGTGCTTCTTTAGCTATTTTGTCTACGAGTTCATTTCACTGTATGCCCACGTGACTTGGTGTCAAGATGTTATGTTAGTTCTGGTACGGCCAAATGTATGGTCAATGATGTTAGAGAACATAAACCAAATGTTTGGTCAATAGCAGTGATTTATTCATTGCAGATAGCTTATAGGTTCGCTGCAAACCAGAAAGTTCTTAGTTGTGAGAGTTCTGAAGTTTTACAAGCCTCAAGATATGGCTTCCAATTTGTCGTGTATATGTTGCAAGCACTGAGTGAAGTTCATGCCTCTTCTTCTCTCCCTCGCCTTTCCTCTACGTGTGTGCAAAAATATAATTAACCAAATCCGTCTGTGTAGATGAATCCAGGAAATTAGAGCACTCGTGGAGAGATGAGCATATTATGAGTAAGAATGACGGGGGTATGTATTTTCTTTGGAACAATGGAACGCGTCCGTCTTTATCTCAGGACTAGGTAGGCACCATGGGACATTACACACTGCCAGTTGGCTCAACTGAACTGTTGGTTGTGGAACAGTGTGGAACACAAACTGAGATACCATAGTCAATAAAATTCTTCTGGGTTTGAGGCCTCATTGTCATCTGTAAAATTCCGACGCTTCGGGGACTGTTGCAAGGCGCCTTTCTCAGGGTTTATTGCTAACAGTTAGCAATACACCCTGAGGAAGGTGCCTTGCAACAGTCGCCGAAACGTCGGAATTTTAGAGATGACAATGTGACCTCAAACCCAGAAGAATTTTATTGACTGTGACAGCGGCCGCGGAAGTCTACGTTTACATTGAGATACCAGACTCTGTTAAGGCCAGGAGGCTGTCTACGCGGACAATATAGAAGACCGTAACTACATCTACACCTATACTCCGCAAACCACTATGAAGTGCGTGGTAGAGAGACGTCCTATTTCAACAGTTATGATGGATTTTTCCCGTTCTACTCACACATGTAGTGCGGAAAGAATTATTGCTGAAGCACCTCAGTGGGTGCTCTAACAATTAGCATAAACTTGTTTTCGCAATCCTTATTAGAGCGATAAGCATGTGTTTGTAGTATATTCCTACGTTCATAACTTATAGTTGGTTCTAGATCCTTTCTCAGTAGGCTTTGACCGGATAGATTACGTCTAACTTCAAACGCCTGCTAATTCTTTCAACATCTTAGTGGCACTCTTCCATAGGTCAAACGAATCTGTCATCTTTCGTGATGCCCTTCTTTGCATCTAAATCTAATCTACTTGATTACTCTGCAAGGCAGAGGGTTGAACGAACCACCTTCAAGCTGTCTCTCTACCGTTCCACTCTCGAACGGCGCGCAGGAAAAACGAGCACTTAAATTTTTCTATGCAAGCCCTAATTTCTCTTATTTTATCGTGATGATAATTTCTCCCTATGTAGGCAGGTGCCAACAGAAAGTTTTCGCAATCGGAGGAGAAAACTGGTAATTGAAATTTCATTAGAAGATCCCGTCGCAATGAAAAACGCCTTTGTTTTAATGGTTGCCACTCCAATTCACGTATCATGTCTGTCGCACTATCTCCCCCATCTCGTGACAGTGCAAAACGAGCCACCCTTCTTTGAACTTTTTAGATGTATCCGTCAGTCCCACATGATGCGGTCCCACACCGCACCACAGAATTGGGCGAACAAGCGTGGTGTAAGCAGTCTCTTTAGTAGACCTGCTGCACATTCTAAATGTTCTGCCAATGAATCGCAGTCTTTGGTTTGCTGTATCCCTAACATTGTCTATGTGATTGTTCCAATTTAGGTTATTTGTAATTGTAATGCCTAAGTATGTAGTTGAATTTACAGCCTTAAGATTTGTGCGACTTATTGCATAATCGAAATTTAGCAGTTTTCTTTTAGTACTCATATGAATAACTTCACACTTTTCTTTATTCGGAGTCAATTGTCACCTTTCGCACCATACAGATATCATATCTGAATCAGTTTGCAATTCGTTTTGGTCCTCTGATGACTTTACAAGATGTTAAATGACAGCATCATCTGCAAAAAATCTAAGACGGCTACTCAGATTGTCTCCTATGTCGTAAATACAGACCAGGAACAATAGAGAGCCTGTAACACTTCCTTGGGGAACGCTGGATATTCCATAGGCACGCTGTTTGGTTAGGAGACGCTTGTGAGGAACGGTGTCGAAAGGCTTCTGGAAATTTAAAAATATGGAATCAATTTGACATCCCCTGTTGATAGGACTCATTACTTCATGAGTATAAAGAGCTAGTTGTGTTTCACAAGAACGATGTTTTCTGAATCCGTGCTGACTATGTGTCAATAAATCGTTTTCTTCGAGGCACTTCATAATGTTCGAACACAGTATATGTTCGAAAACCCTAGTGAAAATCGACGTTAGTGATGTAGACCTGTAATTCAGCGGATTACTCCTACTTCCCTTTTTGGGTATTGGTGTGACTTGAGCAATTTTCCAGTATTTAGGTACGGAACTTTCTGTGAGCGAGCGGTTATATAAAATTGCTAAATAGGGAGCTGCTGTATCAGCTTACTCTGAAAGGAATCTGACTGGTATGCAATCTGGGCTGGAGGCCTTGCCTTTATTAAGTGATTTAAGCTGCTTGGCTACACCGAGGGTATCTACTTCTACGTTTCTCATCTTGACTGTTGTTCTCGACTGGTATTCAGGAATATTTACTTCGTCTTCTTTGGAGAACCAGTTTTGGAAAACCGTGTTTAATAACTGTGCTTTAGTGGCACTGTCATCAGTGACTTCACAGTTGTTATCGCGCAGTGAAGATATTGATTGCGTCTTGCCACTGGTGTGCTTTACTCATGATCAGAATCTCTTTGGGTTTTCTGCCAGATTCGGAGACAGAGTTTCTTTGTGGAAATTATTTAAAGCATCTCGCACTGGAGTACGCGCTATATTTTGAACGTCTGCAAAACTTTGCCGATCTTGGGGATTTTGCGTTCTTTTAAATTTGGCATTTTTTTCGTTGCTTCTGCTTCAACATCACCTATTAGTTCTACGAGGTGCGTTCAATAAGTAATGTAACAGACTTTTTCTTTCGAAAACAGGTTAGTTCTATCCGGGATTCCAGTACACAGTATTATTCCCCACTCTTTTGGCTATAAAACCCTGCTTTTCAATATAATCTCCGTTCAGTGCCTTTCACCACCACTCTACTGGTCGACGTCGGAGGCAAGCAATCAATAGCCCCCCCCCATCATCCACGTACTGCTTCCCACGGTGTGCATCGCTCACTGGACCAGACCGATGGAAGTCTGAAACTGCGAGATCCTGGCTGCCTTGCGTTGTTCCCCTATGCTCTGTTTTACACCTATTATGTAGTAGTCAGACCATTGGTGGACTTGTTAGTGCTAGGAAGGTACGGAATTCAGTTCATTTTGGCACCCATGCACTCGAATTTGTCGGTTGCATATGCTGACGTAAATGCTTAATATGTTGTACTTCTTCCATTAGAAGCCTCTGTTGGTCTTCGTCATTGTGATTTATACGTTGATGGCAGATCACGCTTGGAGCCTGTAGATCATGCTTTTTGAGGTCGACACTGATAGCATGTTTTGAATAAACGACTTTAGATTACAATACTGCTGTTGGTTTTAATTATCATTATTCAAATATTATGTAGTAATCTGTCTTTCTTTAGAAGTTTCTTTAGAGTGACTGTATACTATGATGGTCCCTCCTATAATGAACTGTTTTACTACTTCCATATATATTCAGTGCATGCTCGAATACTCTTCTAAACTTGAGCCATAGTTCGCGTACATGGTCATGTCCTGAGCTAAAGTTTCAAGTTCCTCATTGAGATATGATACTACTGCTACTTTGTGTAGGTTATGAACATATAAATCTTTTAATTTATTTTAGTTACCCTTTGTACTTTTATAATAATTGGTGCTACAGCTGCCTCATGGTCACTGATACAATCACAGATTTAGCTGCAAAAACGAATTGCAGTCAGATATAGATGATTGCATGTCGGCAGTGACGATTTCGGCGGTCTGGGATCTAAGGCTTACAAACTTACACTGGTCATGGGACTCACGGTGTAACAGTTTTTGCAGTACTTGCGAGTAATAATCTGAACTAGAGTCGAGTGGCTAATCTACACCAGCTTTATCGATTCTCTAAAATACTGTGCAGTCAATATTTCGAACTACGATACAAGTCTGCATGTTTCTTATTTTTCGTTTCTTTTTTTTTTCAGACACTGTCTGACGTCACGCACTGTGACACGTGATTTGCTAACGAAGCCTAGCGTTGTTGAAGTGCTTCTCTTCAGGTGTAGGCGTAGAACATTAATAGACTGTTGCTTGCAGTATAATACTGACTGATTTATGACGGATGTTCAAAACTGATCGCTATTTCAATGTGCTTTGTAGCACATGTATACACATATCGTGCCGCCAGTCGAAATTATATCGTTATTAGCAAGTAAAATGCAAGCAAGCAGCTGTTCCACTGTATATCAGTTTACACTTTTAGTATGTGTACCTTTGGAAGCAGTCGAGCCCGGGACTGGGAGGAAGCCCATACGGTATGACTAACGACCAGAGCGTGGGTGTCCGACACATGGGAAATTCCAAGTCTTCCTTTTCACTGGGCTCACCTCGTGCCACCACGTCACTTGTGACCCCGTCGATGAGAGGAAACCTGTCGCCAAATAGGCTATTGACAGAGGACGCAAGTGACTATCCTACATGTAAGATCTGGTATATGGGCAATAGAGTAGCACATAACTCCCTGATTAATTTTTAAGCAGCGATAACCGCTGAACAGTAATGAAACTGAGAACCACCTACTCGTTCTGGGGCACTGCAGCCATCGCTGTATTTGTCTAACTTTGCTAACATAAAAGGGACGAAGATTATCAACGGCGCAGGAAGATCGTGACTGGTCACTCATGGCACAAATTGGGATCGACTGGACTGACGGCTCTCTAAACACGTCTACGTTGTTAACTGCGTGAAAAGATGCATGCTTCCAGTATGTGTTGATAGAGGAAATATTCACTCGACGGGGTATGAAAGGAGGCTCCTGATTTCTATATTCTTTCTCCGGCGAACGATACTGAAGAGTCCCAAAGGGGTGGCGCAGTGGCCAGATACTAGACTCGTACTCGGGAGGAAGTACGGTCATTCAAATCCACACCATGCCAGCCATATTTAGATTCACAACGGTTGCCCTAAATTGCTTAAGTTAAGTGCCCGGATCGTTGCTTTGAATACTATTGTCCGATCATGTCCATTTCCCGGTCTGCGTACAGCAACACGCAGGCGAGATATACTTTCATCAAGACAATACATCTCTCCAAAGGCCTCATATTAGAGCCTTAATTTGAGGAAGAAATTTCTGAGAATGTACGTTTAGAAAACAGCGTTATATGGTAATGAAACAAAGACTATGGGAAAACTGGAACGTAAGAGAATCTAAGCATTTCAGATGTGGTACTACAGTCGAATGCTGAAAATTAGGTGGCCTGGTAAGGCAAGCAATGAGGAGGTCCTTTGCAAAATCGGTGAGGAAAGGAATGTATGGAAATCACTGACAACGAGAAGAGACAGGATGATAGGACATCTGTTAAGACATCAGGAAATGACTGCCATGGTACTAGAGGGAGCTGTAGAGGGGAAGGCAGAGATTGGAATACATACGGCAAATAATTGAGGAAAAAGGTTGCAATTGCTGCTCTGAGATGAAGAGTGGCGGACCTCGTCAAACCAGTCAGAAGACTGAAGACTCCGCAGTATTCATTCTTCCAGGATTGCTGGTCCCACATGGTACAAAGGAGAACTATGAAGTTTGTAATGCAGGAGATGATGTACTGGCGGAGGTAAGGCTGTTGGGGGGGGGGCGTAGGGGGGGGGGGGGATCCTTAGTCGTACTTGCATAACTTAGTTGACAGAGCACACGTCCATCAAATGCAAAACTTCCAGGTTCACGCACAACAGTGTGACACACACTTTTGAACTCCCAGCCACCTCTTTCTTACTTCAATAAGAGAATATTCCCGGAATCCCATTTATTATATACTACCTGATCAAAAGTATCCGAACATCCATTAGCGGACATTAATGGGAGATGTGTCCGTCCTTCGCCATTACGACGGCTTGAACTCTGCTAGGGATATTTTAATCAATGTTTCTGGAGGAACAGAAGTCGATTGTTCCTTAAAAGTCGAAACTAGGGAAGATAATGAAGTTGGACGCTGGCGTTTGGAAGGAAATCGACGTCCCAAATCATCGAAAAGTTTTTACCTTTGGCTTCAGGTAGGGACACTTGGCAGGGCATCCCATTTCAGGATTGCAATTGTGCACAAATCATTGCCTCATAGGTGCTGAAGAAGACTGATGACGGAAAAAAAACTGTCACCGTAGCCTCCCACACCACCTGACCTCAATCCTGTTGACTACATGGGGGACAAATTTGGGCGAGATGTACGCGCCTTGGACTCACGTCCGACTAATTTTTTTTGGTTCGTATGTTTTCTAACTGGTTTGGTGCGGGGCATCACAACTTTCTTTCCTTCGCATACTCCTCCTTCTCAGGTTAGCATCTGCATCCCACGCCTTCGACGGCTCGTAGTTTTCAACACATCTGTGTTCACCTATAGTGTCTTTCACTATAGCAATGTCATCATCGAATGTTAACATTAACATACCTTCGACCTGAATTGTAATCCCATTCCTGAACGTTTTTTTTTTTATTATCGTTTTTGTTCTTCTCTGTACTGGTTGTACAGTAGAAGAGAAAGACTGCATTCCTGCCTTACGTAACTTTTAATCCGGGGGCTTCTGCTTTGGTCTTCTATTCGGCCGAGTTACTGGCGGCGTTTGAGAGGTCAGCATCAATATTTCTCCTGCATGCATTCTGTGTGCCGTGTAGACCATCCTCAACGACCGTTGACTAGGCCGAATGGATTTGTAATGACCCATGTTGCGTGTGTCTTCGTGAAGCTTTTGGGCTCTGTATGGCTTCTGCAAAAACAAATGCTCTCTTACTGACAATTAGTTGAAAATAAACCAATTGTTCTTTATTTCTCGGAGCGTACAACGTAAGAGATATTGGTAGTACTCTTTTGCTGGCGTAGCACATAAAATTTCTAAATAAAATGTCTTAACGTTATGCTGCCCTGAGGACTATCGTACTTTAAGAATTAAAATACTTAATTCGTGCCGGCCGCGGAGGTCTAGCGGTTCTAGGCGCTCAGTCCGGAGCCGCGCGACTGCTACGGTCGCAGGTTCGAATCCTGCCTCGGGTATGGATGTGTGTGATGTCCTTAGGTTAGTTAGGTTTAAGTAGTTCTAAGTTCTAGGGGACTGATGACCTCAGAAGTTTAGTCCCATAGTGCTCAGAGCCATTTGAACCATTTGAACTTAATTCGTTGCAGGTGGTGAACGCAAGTAACGCAATTCAGATTTTTACTATTTTTTTTTAAAAAAAGAAACTAAAATAAATGTGTTGTGACGCCAAGTCGAAACCCCTGACGAATGGACTACGTTTTAGTCAAGGGAGGTGACCGGGTCTGCATATACGTCAGGAGGAGCTGGTACACCAGTATAGCAGTGGCGACATTAGTAGGAAATGCAAATAATGATCGCCAAAATAAAATAAAATCTTCTGCTCAATGTTTCATTACCCGTGATAGAAAATCATGTTATGGCAAAGTCGCGAGATGTTTACATTGTTGGAAAAGGGAACGTAAAGCGGATATCCACTTGAAAAACTACGTAGGAAAGTCAACTACACTGTGTTGGTGGACGGACCTGAAAATTATGAGGATAGCATCGATAACAGATCTTAAAACATTGTGGTAAGAGTGTGCAATTCCATGTTGATACAGGCTCTTCTAAAACTCATCATCATCAACATCATCATTTAAGACTGATTATGCCTTTCAGCGTTCAGTCTGGAGCATAGTCCCCCTTATAAAATTCCTCCATGATCCCCTATTCAGTGCTAACATTGGTGCCTCTTCTGATGTTAAGCCTACTACTTCAAAATCATTCTTAACCGAATACAGGTACCTTCTCCTTGGTCTGCCCCGACTCCTCCTACCCTCTACTGCTGAACCCATGAGTCTCTTGGGTAACCTTGCTTCTCCCATGCGTGTAACATGACCCCATCATCTAAGCCTGTTCACCCTGACTGCTACGTCTATAGAGTTCATTCCCAGTTTTTCTTTGATTTCTTCATTGTGGACACCCTCCTGCCATTGTTCCCATCTACTACTACCTGCAATCATCCTAGCTACTTTCATATCCGTAACCTCAACCTTGTTGATAAGGTAACGTGAATCCACCCAGCTTTCGTTCCCATACAACAAAGTTGGTCGAAAGATTGAACGGTGCAAACTTAGTCTTGGTACTGACTTCCTTCTTGCAGAAGAGAGTAGATCGTAGCTGAGCGCTCACTGCATTAGCTTTACTACACCTCGCTTCCAGGTCTTCCACTATGTTGCCATCCTGTGAGAATATGCATCCTAAGTACTTGAAACCGTCCACCTGTTCCAACTTTGTTCCTCCTATTTGGCACTCAATCCGTTTATATCTCTTTCCCACTGACATTACTTTCATTTTTGAGATGCTAATCTTCATACCATAGTCCTTACATTTCTGATCTAGCTCTGAAATATTTCTTTGCAAACTTTCAATCGAATCTGCCATCACAACTAAGTCATCACCATATGCAAGACTGCTTACTTTGTGTTCACATATCTCACCCAGCCAGTCTATTGTTTTCAACATATGATCCATAAATAATAAGAACAACAGTGGAGACAGGTTGCAGCCTTGTCTTACCCCTGAAACTACTCTGAACCATGAAATCAATTTACCGTCAACCCTAACTGCTGCCTGACTATCCGTGTAAAGACCTTTAATTGCTTGCAAAAGTTTGCCTCCTATTCCATAATGTCGTAGAACAGACAATAACTTCCTCGTAGGAACACGGTCATATGCCTTTTCTAGATCTATAAAGCATAGATACAATTCCCTGTTCCACTCATAACACTTCTCCATTATTTGCCGTAAGCTAAAGATCTGGTCCTGACAACCTCTAAGAGGCCTAAACCCACGCTGATTTTCATCCAATTTGTCCTCAACTAATACTCGCACTTTCCTTTCAACAATACCTGAGAAGATTTTACCCACAACGCTGATTAAAGAGATACCTCTGTAGTTGTTACAATCTTTTCTGTTTCCATGTTTAAAGATTGGTGTGATTACTGCTTTCGTCCAGTCTGATGGAACCTGTCCCGACTCCCAGGCCATTTCAATTATCCTGTCTAGCCATTTAAGACCTGACATTCCACTGTATTTGATGAGTTCCGACTTAATTTCATCCACCCCAGCTGCTTTGTTGCACTGCAATCTATTGACCATTTTCTCCACTTCCTGAAATGTGATCCTATTTCCATCATCATTCCTATCCCATTGTACCTCGAAATCTGAAACATTACTGATCGTATTTTCACCTACATTGAGCAACTCTTCAAAATATTCCCTCCATCTGACCAAGGAATCCACAGGATTTACCAGCAGTTTTCCTGACCTGTCCAAAATACTTGTCATTTCCTTCTTACCTCCCTTTCGAAGAGTGCTAATTACACTCCAGAATGGTTTTCCGGTAGCTTGACCCAAAGTTTCCAACCTGTTTCAAAGTCTTCCCAAGATTTCTTCTTGGATGCTGCAGTTATCTGTTTGGCTTTGTTTCTTTCTTCAACATACTTTCTCTGTCTACCTGAGTTCTAGTATGTAGCCATTTTTGGTACGCCTTCTTTTTCCTTTTACAGGCTGCCTTGACTGTGTCATTCCACCAAGCTGTTTGCTTCATCCTACTTTTACACACTACTGTTCCAAGACATTCTTTAGCCACTTCTAGTACTGTGTCACTGTACCTTGTCCATTCCTTTTCCAATGACTGTAATTGACTACATTCAACTAACTGGTACCTTTCTGAGATCATTGTTATGTACTTGTGCCTGATTTCCTTATCCTGAAGTTTCTCCACTCTTATCCTCCTACATATGGACCTGACCTCCTGCACTTTCGGCCTCACAATCCCAATTTCACTACAGATTAAATAATGATCAGTGTCATCAAAGAATCCCCTGAATACACGTGTGTCCCTCACAACCTTCCTGAAGTCCTGATCTCTCATTATATAGTCAATGACAGATCTGGTTCCCCTGCCTTACCAAGTATACCGGTGAATGTTCTTATGTTTAAAAAAGGAGTTTGTAATCACTAAGCCCATACTGGCACAGAAATCCAAGAGTTGTTTCCCGTTCCTGTTGGCCTCCACATCCTCTCCAAATTTACCCTTAACCTTTTCATACCCTTCTGTTCGATTTCCAATCCTGGCATTAAAATCACCCATGAGCAGAACGCTGTCCTTGTCCTTTACTCTAACAGCTACATCACTGAGTGCCTCATAAAAACTATCCATCTTATCTTGATCTGTCCCTTCACAATGCGAATATACTGACACAATCCTAATTTTCTTGCTAGACACTGTCAAATCTATCCACATCCGTCGTTCGTTTACATACCTTATTGCAACTACGCTGGGTTCCATTTCTATCCTGATGTAAAGCCCTACACCCCATTGTGCTATTCCTGCTTTGATTCCTGACAGGTAGACATTGTATTCTCCCACTTCCTCTTCTTTCTCACCCTTTACCCGAATGTCACTAACAGCTAAAACGTCCAGCCCCATCTTACTTGCAGCCTCTGCCAGCTCTACCTTCTTCCAAGAGTAGCCCCCATTGATATTAATAGCTCCCCATCTCATTACCATTTGTTTGCCAAGTCGTATCTTAGGAGTCCCTGGTTTGTCAGTTAGAGGTGGGACTCCGTCACCTCCAAAGGTCCGAGGCATTTTGCTCTGATTGTTGCCAGCATCATATTTAAAGTACCAGGGAAGCAGGTTGCTAGCCTTACTTGCCCCGAGTCCCACTGAGTTTTACCCCTAACGGTTGAGGGACTAACCGGTGGATTTGGTAGTCTTTGCCGTATGAGCACAAAGGTGACCACGACTCAGAATATGTCCGAGATGCCCAGCCTTATTCCAAGGTAACTGGTATCCCGACTGTCGGGACCACTTACTTGGCCAATCATACGTTGCCCGTGGTTCATGAACTAGGACATGCCTATAGGAACCCACACCATGAATCACCATCTTCTAAAACTATTATCAATAATTCTGCTCATGAGTTTATTGGCTCCCTCAGTCAAATAAATTTCAGGGTACCTTGAAAAGTTAGTCATCAGCCGATTCGAATAAAAGGCCGCTGTGTACTAACTGTGCAGTATAAACACAAGACAGGGCAAGTAACGCTGCGCGTGACACCGTCTTCTCGGCTGCAAACATCATAGAACATGACATGTATTAGCAACTAGCATTCCCCATCGAGGACTCAGCCAGTCAAATACTCGTAACGGACGAGAAAGATGAATGCAAACAGCTTTGTATCAAGAAGAAATAAGTCCAGGAAACGTAAAAAATTACTATGCGCTTATCACATTGAAGCAGTTTCAAGGCTCGACATGTCCCCTGCCCATTGCATGACAAGATCTAGCATACACTGGACACGCCAGGAGGAAATAGCGAACTTGAATCCATTTCAAACTGTCGATGGGACACTCACTTGATCATCGCGTAAAAATCCCATTAGGAAGCTCCGATTATGTGGTGACTTCCACTCAGCCATGGATGCACAGTCAGCACGGTCGCGGCAGAAAGATGAGGTCTTTCCGTTCTCTCACTGCACCTCGTATGCATAGAAAAACTAGCGCCATAGAATCTGAATGTAGGAAATGGTATATCAAAGCTGAGGTGAAAATATCGCGCGGAAAGGTGCACCAGGGACTGTGATTGGCAGACTAGGAAATAATGTGGTAGTGACTGTAGAAGGGACTACCCACTGTAAGCCTGTGTACCAGATCTGGCAGCGATGTGATGCACTTTTCCATTACGGAGGCTATGTTCTCATTATCAAGTGAGGACAACACATCAACTCTGCATGTAAATGAATCTCGTCCGGCCACAGCACTAGGTGGAGAGAGAGGATGGCCAGTACTCCAGCTGCCCTCTATGTTGCACGGCACCCGCCACGTGCATCCGATACGGCCGAGATGTAGTATCACGCCGAGACACCACGTAAGTCGCGCCTACCAGTAACCGCTGCAGCTCTAGCTGCGCCGTGCATCAGACTGAAGAGAAAGTGACGTTCTTCGATATTGTTTACAATAGGTTAGAGGACGGTATTGTTCAACTGAAATCAGTCTCTGACAGGCTTGCTGAAGTCCTCAAATGTACACCGTTTTTGAGGTTGAGTATTTGTGCTCTTGTAATAAAAGTGTGTTTTGAAACATTGCACTGTAATCATTTCTGTGGTTCTGTTTTCAGACGCTTGTCTGATGTGAAGTTAGGAGGAGCTCCGCACTTACATTGACACCAGCAGCACGATATCCTACTGGGCAAGGCCCGAACCACAACAGAAGTTGAAACGAAGATGTCCGGACCATTCAATATGGTTTAGCTGTCATGATGCAGTACCAGCTTAGTTAGTCTACTTTGTAATAAATCTGTTTGTTGCTGGTCGCTAGCTTTGTCAAGCTGAATGGGAGATAAAACTAAATGAAATTAATTTTTACTTTCCCTCTTATGTAAAGACTAAAATAAAAGAGAAATCTGAATAAAACAGAATCTGTCTGCGTTGCAGTATGTCAGTCGGGATGGCGTCGGCAGGAGCAGTGTTGTGATTTCGGCGATATATTGCTTCGTATGATGTAATTCAAATACTATTTCGGTTTAAAGCCATAATTCAGGGCTGTTTCTCCCTCTGCTCCATGGGAGGGCGCAGACTGATGCCATTTCGTCTGAAAGCCATAATTCTGGGCTGTCTTTCTCTCTAATTCAGGGAAAGGGGCGGTCTGATATTCGATCCATTAAGCGGTGCTGGCGGGAGGTGTGTGGGGTGACGCATTTGTGGATGTATTCCATGTGATTTACGGTTCCGAAAAGGCGGATTCAGATTTCTGTTTGGCTCGATCTCATCAAATACGCACGTTTGTCCTCCAGCAGCTGTGAGAAACCAGTACTTATCGCGTAAACTCCAGATAACAATGACCTTACAGTAATAAAATGCTCGTAAAATTTGACCAAAGAATGTCGTACCTCTTCCGTTTGAAGACAATGAAGATGTATTTTTCTTATGTATACTAATCAACAGTCTAGATATCTTACTGAGCATTCCTGTCCATTTATGATGCATCCTAAGTGGCCACCCGGTGTGATAAAGTTGCGTCTGAATACCAAACAAAAGTAAACATCTGGGTGCCTATTTTTCTGCCGTACTTGGTTATATTCTCGTTTACTCCAAAATAGAAATGTCTCATTTCTGGTTTTAACTCTGGCTAACCGAAGCTTCACTAATTTTGCGGATGTCTGTAACGTTTCTATGCTTATCAAACATTTTATTGGCCTACGAAAAGCACTTACATTTTACTTAGACCACATCTAAGGAACAAGGTGTTAACATGAAGATTCACAGTCTTTGTACATTAGTAAAGTATAAACGTCTGCTTATAATCAGCTGCGAAAGGATACTGAGACAACCTAATAAGGTTTTTGGGGCGTTACAGTGTTAGAATAACAAGAAAACCGGCGTCGACGAATTCCGCCCGGGGCCCTGCGTGCCTATTCATTTCCACTCACTGGCTACAGGTGCGTATCTCTTATGCGTTTGTTGGTGTAGGAACCGGCCGCTGCTGGTGTTGCTTCCCCCAGTTCCTACAAATTGAATCTATGAATACCTTAAAGAGAAACTAAAAGACATGTGTAAAAATGATTAACTGCTGGTGCTGTGCATAGGGCAGTTCTCTGCTGTGTTCACTATGTGATCAAAAGTATCCGGACACGTGGCTGAAAATGACAAGTTCGTGGCACCCTCTATCGGTAATGCTGGAATTCAGTATGGTGTTGGCCAACCCTTAGCCTTGACGACAGATTCCACTCTCGCAAACATAGGTTCAATTAGGTGCTGGAAGGTTTCTTGGGGCATGGCAGCCCATTCTTCACGATGTGCTGCACTGAGGAGATGTATCGATATCGGTCGGTGAGACGACACTAAGTCGGCGTTCCAAAACATCCCAAAGGTGTACTATAGGATTCAGGCCAGGACTCTGTGCAGGACGGTACATTACAGGGATGTTACTGTTGTGTAAGCACTACGCCACATGCCGTGCATTATGAACAGGAGCTCGACCGTGTTGAAAGATGCAGTCGCGATCCCGAATTGCTCTTCAACAGTGGGAAGCAAGCAGGTGCTTAAAACATCAAAGTAGGCCTGTGCTGTGATAGTGCCACGCAAAACAACAATGGATGCCAGACCCCTCCATGAAAAACACGACCACACCATTAACACCATCTCCTCCGAATTTTACTGTTGGCACTACACATGCTGGCAGATGGCGTTCACCGGGCATTCGCCATACCCACACCCTGCATCGGATCGCCACATTGTGTACGGTAATTCGTCACTCCACACTACGTTTTTCCACAGTTCAATCGTCCAATGTTTACGCTCCTTACACCAAGTGTAAGTGCTTATGAGCAGCCGCTCGACTATGAAATCCAAGTTTTCTCACTTCCCTCCTAACTATCATAGTACTTGCAGTGGATCGTGGTGCAGTTTGGAATTCCTGTGTGATGATCTGGATAGATGTCTGCCTCTTCAACTGTCGGCGGTCTCTGTCAGTCAACAGACAAGGTTGGCCTGTACGCTTTTGTGCTGTACGTGTTCCTTAACGTTTCCACTTCACTATCACATCGGAAACAGTGGATGTCTAATGAGTACTGAGGTCGCTGATATGGAGTATCTGGCGGTAGGTGGCAGCACATGCACCGAATATTAAAAAAGTATGTTTTTCCGGTGTCGAGATACTTTTGATCACATAGTGTATATCGTGTCTTACTCGTGCTTGAAGACCGACCCACGAAGATAAAATTTCTACTGTAGGAGAGATAGGGGAACGTTGCAACAAAAAACAGTTATTAATTTTTTTATTTTTTTATTACTAGCTGTTTAAATTTGAAAACGGTACTGAAAAACTACTTACTTTTACGCGAATAAATCACAAATAAAATGTCCAATTAGACCATTAGAAGGGCTACAATAAAGTACAGCAAGAAGTCAATTTACCCCACCAACGGGGCACGTGGCAACATATCAGAAGTTTACTGAAAAGAGCCTACTCAGTTTGAAATATCTGATATGACAGAAGTGTCTTAATTGTGTCCACAGTCTCCACACACGTAGAATGGTTCATTATTTGCACATGACCAATGAGACCACAATTTGAATTTAGTACGCTGTATCCATTACCCTCCCTTTCCTTAAAAATCACCACAAATCAAACAATAATTTTCTTCTTCTGCTTCTTTGGGAGGTGGTTGAAACTGAAATTTTACTTTGCTGCTACTTTGCTTTTTTTTCACTTTCAATTCTTCAACATCATGTTGTGATTTCTATCCTCTCTTTTTCTAGAGCCTGTTTTTCGGGCGTGTCTGTTAACATAGCACACTTCCTCTTCTTCCTTCCACGGTTGCTCTCTTTCTTGGTCCAGCTTTAGGGAAAGGGCGAATGTGTTCAGGGGGAAAATGCTTCTCAGCTGAAGTGCCTGGAACAGAATTAACAGCACTCGCCACATTCTTGGAGTTGGTTAGAGGATCTGAAAGTTTTTCGTCTGGAATTGGCCTGTCTGTCAAAAAAGGTGCAGAAGAATCACTTTCTTGGAATTTGTCTGGGTCAAATGGGAATATGGTTGTTTCTAAGAGGCCTGAATTGATGTTTGCTGGTGGGAAAGTGGTGAGAAGTCTTTTGTTTATAATGAAAGGCAAATCATAAATTGTTAATGTCTTTCCTGGATTTGCTTTCAACCTAGCATCGATTCCCCTGGAGCACATCTTCTTGAAAGGACCATAAAAGTTTACATCAAGGTGCTGTAAATCGTGAGAACCGTGGGGAGGAAACAATAGAAGCACTACACCACTGTTCTCACGTTTATTAAGAGCTTTTATACTGAGATGGAACGAATGGTTGTCCAGCAGTAGTAGGACAGGAGTTTCCTTTGCTGGTCTGGTTTGCTTAATAAAATTGTCGAGAAATGTTACAGAAGATTGCTTCACCACCCCCCCCCCCCCCCCCCCTCCAGAACCTGTGGCAGAACCGATGCATCCAATCGGCAGGCCACAGATAAAATGATCTTTAAACTTTTTTCTTGGAAAAATAAGCATGGGTGAAATGAATGTCCCTTGTGCACATATAGCAGCCGCTACTGATACCAGTTCTCCCCGTTCAGCAGAGCTCACAATTCCAACTTGTTTCACACCTTTGTGGACAAATATCATGTTTGGCTTCACCACTGTAGTTACACCCGTTTCATCCATGTTCGAAATTCTGCAAGGGGGAAGAAGGTGCCAAGAATAAACGTGTCCTAACTTTTGGAAAAACTCCCCAACATTTTTCTATTAAATGCTGTCATTCTTTCCAGACTTATGCTTTCAGATTGCTTGATGGAAAGATTATTCTTCCCCTTAAAAAATCCTGAAAGCCAATCGGCCACAGCTAATTGATTTTATGCCCAAGATGATGGAATTTTCAAGTAAAACTATTTTGCACAAATATACCCCAGTTTTCGTCTTCCTATTTGCTCAACCCGAACATAATTACGCTGAATCTCACGATATAATCCCTGAGCATTTTTTCTTGACTGTCTGAAAACACTTTCATGTGTTTAGAGTACCCACAAGTAATGTTTCCGTCTGTTTCCTTTTATTTTTTTATGAGTCGAGAGAGGGTACAGTAGCAAATATTAAATTCTTTTGTAGTTTTTCTAATAGAATACTCGCCCTTTCCTCTATTTTCCAGAACCAAAGTGGCTGCCTTCTGCAAAATGTTTAATGGTGTCAAACCTTTTTCAGTTTTGCGTTTGTAATGATAATTTTCTTTACCTGAAAGCAAAAATTTGGATTGAATAAAAGTAAAATACAAGAGGAAGTAAAATAAAAGCATTATATTATCTAAAAGTCTAAAAAATTACAACCAAGAGCGGGGTAAGTTGCAATAACGTGTGGCAACATGACCCGCTTCGCGCCCCATATAAATCACAAGTAAATAGCCCGACCTTGACATTAAAATCATTTGTTATTTTGTTAAGCTATAAAAACAAACTATTAATCACTTGTGAAATCTAATGTTTGTCACCGAAGGTGTTACTATAAGTACAACGTTTCTGCCGCACGGAGTGGCCGCGCGGTTAGAGGCGCCATGTCACTGACTGCGTGGCCCCTCCTGCCGGAGGTCCGAGTCCTCCCTCGGGCATGGTGTGTGTGTGTGTGTGTGTGTGTGTGTGTGTGTGTGTGTGTGTGTGTGTTGTCCTTAGCGTAAGTTAGTTTAAGTAATGTAAGTCTAGGGACCGATGACCTCAGCAGTTTGGTCCCTTTAGAAACTTACACGCATTTGAACAACGTTTTTGCGACTATAAACAGTTACCCACCAATGACGATTTCGATCAAAGAAAGAGAACACAAAAAAAGTCTTCTCGCGCCAACTCTGACCATCACAGTGAGGATACTACGCAAATGAAAGTGCCTCCACACGATGACAGCACCTGATGGGATACATCACGAAAAAATGCAAATGTTGCAATTTACCCCTGTTTCAACATCCCCCTCTCTCCCCTAACCTCACAGTTTGCAACACATCTGAAGAAACGTTACCGCACGCTCTACATCAATGCAGTACTTTAGTCCGACTTTCTATATGTTTAATATTTTAAAAAATTCAAAAGTAAAAATAAAATAAAGTAAAATAAAAATAAACGAAAATGTTGAAGAGAGTATTTCCGAGATGAATATGTGAAGCAACGCCGGTGACGACCAGTAATCTGCTTATCTTCGGCTGCGATGCGGTAGCTACATTTTGAAAGTGAGTGCTTGCGTTCAGTCCCGGCTCGGCTCCATTCAGCGGGCTGCTGGGGTTAAAAGCTTTAAAGCGGCCGGATGAGAGGCTGGCGGGGTAACAGGTGTTCCTCTCTGCGCAGGCGGCAATCACGCCGTCGGCGATCGCAGGCTCTGCTTTTAATATCGCCGCCGCCATCTCCCGTCAAAAAAAGCTCTCGCAAGGGAACACACGAGAGGCAGGCAGGCAGGCGTCGTGCCTGGCTCCCTTCCGGGACAAACAATGTGGTGGGTGCGAGGCGCTCCAGCGTGTTGTTCCCTGCTTGTTCTCCTGAAGAGTCGGCGCTTGTTTGCTGCCCTGTGACACCAGGACTCAACGCGGCTGTTCTGTGCAGCTGTACACTGTACAAGAATACAGATAACAAAGTATGTTGCTGCGTGTTGGCGCTCTAACCGTTTAAACAGGGAAGCGTGTTTAACCTTCTGTATATGGCGATAAGCTTGCTGTGACGACACTTTTGATGTTCTGTCCCTTCTTCGTCTTCGTCTTTCAGGAAGCATGTTCCGTCACGGTGGAAGTTCTTGCCAATGTTTCCTTGGTCACCCGGCGTCTCTTTTACCATTACTGTACGCCATAATTTCTTGTTGTTCTTCCGTCTTAGGTCCCATTGAGGTATGCAGCTCTATTTCTTTATTTCCACTGATTCTATCTTCTATTAATTTTTTAATACATCCAGGCTCGTACAACCTTTCAGGGATCTAATTTATTATCCCAGTATCTTACTGAGATATTTTGTATCCGTCACCATCGCATCTGAGAAGTACAGTAAGACTTAATGAAATTTTCTCGTTCCTTTTGTCACTTTCCTGCAATAGTTCCGGATATGGCCTGGTATTTATACAGAATGTGATCCATATAATACTCATTGAAGTAAGTTGTGTCTCAGCTTATGTAATATATAAGAAACTAACAGCCTCGATTGCGGTAATGAAACCAACCTTTACCTATGTTTCAGCCCAAATAATTGAGCCTTCTTCGTAAGATATAACTGAATCTATAATTTGTCTAAGAGGGCATGGTCTAGAAATAAAACTAAAACAGCCTGAATAGGCGTAGTCACATTTTAAAAATGCGGTACATAAGTACTATGTCAACACCAAGACTTGACTTAAGCTCTAGTGTCCATGGAGACCAGGCGCACGCCAGGGCTTAAGTCTTGGTGTTGACTTAGTACTTACGTACCGCATTTTTAAAATGTGACTACGCCTATTCAGGCTATTTTAGTTTTATTTCTAGACCATGCCCTCTTAGACAAATTATAGAGTCAGGTATATCTTCTGAAGAAGGCTCAATTATTTGGGCTGAAACCTAGGTAAAGGTTGGTTTCATTACCGCAATCGAGGCTGATAGTTCCTTATATATTAGATTATCACGATTGCTGACTGGGCTGCAATGTTGGTTATGTAGAGATATCTTTCCTATGGGAATTTGTCTGAGAGACTTTTTCAGATCTCAAACATCTATGACGTATATCCACAGACTGAAGCTACGAATAAAAATTTATACCAAGGCCGGGACAAATTTTCATTCGTCGCTTCAGTCTGGAGATGTACATCAGAAATACGTTTGTTCAAAAAAAGATTTTTTTGACTTTACTGGCACCACATTTGTAGTCATGATACCACCTTTCATTAAAAGTGAAGGAAACACCGAGTGCTAAGCCAACGCCATAATGATTTACTGCACACTGTCGTTTCAGACATAGTAAGCATTCCTTCCAGCCTATGAGGGTATTCACCCAACCAATTGCAATGGTACCTATAGTTTAAAATGTCTTAGATCTAACTTATCCGCCATAGTAAAGACAGTTTAAGTTCTCATCTCACATTTGCCCTTTATTAAAGTCATCACACAGTTTTGTCTGATATCACGAACCATACATCGACGAACAGGGCAATAAAAAACTACACCAACAATCAGTCAATGTCCTTTCATATATTCGCACAACACATCAGTATATAACGCAATATTGTCACAAAACAAAGACTGCAGCACTGTAAAATAATGAAAAAATTAATCTATTCTTATGTTAAATTTTTCTACTGTAGTGATTGAGCACGGGGCTAAATTTTGTGTGCCGAAACATAAATAAAGTTTGAAAATGATGTATAATTGCAACTGGCAGCGATTACTGAAGAATCGTTTACCCAGTCATCCATCATGCTCATTATGTTGACTCTTCGTCCTTCTTCAGATATCTCTAAAGGCTAGTCATGTATTTGACCAGTACTAAAATATGTCACCAAGTGTTTGCTTGAGAATTTTTTACTGGATGCTGATTAAGACATATTTCAGCATACCATATGAACCAAATGTTGCACTACGTCTAGACAGTTATGTTTCTTTAGGCCCGATGTGACTATTCATGTAGTCATTTATCCCAGGGCAAGAAATTTTTGTGGAATTCTTTTTCTCGTGAGAAAGATGTCTTAAACGTTGACAAAGATAGAATAAATTTTAAGGTGAACATTGTTTCTGTGCGAAACTAAATTATGTGTTTCTGTGAAAGTCCCGTATAACAAAGCATAAAACTTTTCTGAAGTCGTAGGAAAATGTGATAGTGATGACTGATATTCTGAATTAGGTTAATCGTATATGCTACAGAAAAAATTTAAACATACAAAAATATGATTTCATGTTGCCTTTAGGGGGAAGTCGACTTTCTGTGTCCTGTAACAGATGTACCACTACAATCTAAGGTTCTTTCTTCAGTAGATCATGAAGAAAACCTTTGGCTTCAAAGGCATATGTTAGCCCACGATCTAAATACGACTTGTCACCACGTTTATCATCATTGGACAGTTAAAAGCACTAATGCTCTTCCCTCTTAAACAAGAATTCATTGTAAACAGTATGATAATGCTTGGATAATAGATAACAAAAAGTAGTGACTACACACAGTTTAAACTTGAGTACGCACGAACTTTGCCGCCATATTAATTACTACTCATGGGAAACTACAGATTTAGTGACAGTTTGCTATCTTTCAGCTTGTGTGCACACTAAACAGCGAGAGAGCTTATCGTCAACAATTAAGGGTGGTTGGTTGGTTGGTTAGTTTGGGGGAGGGGACCAAACAGCGGTCCCGTCGGATTAGGGAAGGATGAGGAAGGAAGTCGGTCGTGCGCTTGCAGAGGAACCATCCCGGCATTTGCCTGAAGCAATTTAGGGACGTCACGGAAAACCTAAATCAGGATGGCTGGACGCGGGTTTGAACCGTCGTCCTCCCGAATGCGAGTCCATTGTGCTAACCACTGCGCCACATCGCTCGGTAATTAAGGGTGAGGAAGCAATTGTACAATTTTAGTTGAAACAACCTTTCCAGAAATGTGGCAAAGCGATTGAGAAACACTATGGCAGTCCTAAGTCAGTACAGCTGCTGACTAAAAGTTAATATTTCAGCACCTTAGTTGGTTTGTTAACATCGAAGACCACTGTGAAAGGTCAGGTCAGTATTAGCAAGAAAGTTCTCATCATGGTGATGGGCGCCAGCAGCGCTATGAAGCACGTGTGACGCACATGCGGTTTGTCCTCAGATTTTCGAGAGAAGCAGCAACTTGGGCAATGCTCGTCACAGCGGCCGTGACGCGAACCCCTTCCCGGACACGGCTGAGTGATGGTTGTCAGCAGCCGCAGAACAGAGAAGCACAACTTAGAGGCTGGAACGCGTCGGCGAGGAACTCTTGTTTGCCCGCCCCACGTCAAACACTAAAATTTTAGATTCAGGGTTGCTGTTCGTTTTCTGATGTGAACACTTCAGCTAGAGATTGGCACTCGCTAAAACCTGTTTAAACCAAACTGTAGGCTCATCCAGATCCACTTTGTGGTATTACTTCTTCCTCACGTAAGAAGTACTATAGCTAATAATCCGATGACTATTTGATGTTACCCCGCTTCGGATGTGAAAGTCCTTGTGGCAGGAAATGGCCAAAAACAAGGAAACACTGCGAGAAATACGCGCTGGAAAATAAATACAGATGCTAACTCACCATGCAAGTGATGCTTTTGCATTTGACCACGAACAGCATCTTTGCAAAGTCCTAAATACGTCGCAGGTATCAGTCGAGGTCACAACAGTGTTCGGTGTAGTTGTGATTGCACTATGTGGTAACTCAGTGAATTAGAAAGTGGATAAACTGTTGGTGGCCGTATGGTTGGAGCTTCCATATCCAAGAGAGCCGAAGTGTAGTATTTCAAGAGCCTCCGTATGAGAGATTTATACCGCATGAAAGGAAAGAGGAAGAACATTCTCCGCTAAGTCACGACGCTGAAGTATGTTTTCAGCGATCGTGATGGACGGTCATTGAAGAGGATTGTAACAAAAAATAAGACGACAACAGGTCCAAAAGTCACTGCAGAACTGAATGTTGCTCTCGCAAAGGCCGTCAGTACTAAAACGAAGGGAGCTGCAGAAGCAGGGAATTGCAGGGCGAGCTGGAATTTCAGTTCCATTCGTCAGTGATACAAATGTAACAGGAAAACGTGGTACCAGGGCCACAAAACCTGCGCTGTGGAGCAATGGGAGAGAATCATTTGGTCAGATGAGTCTTGTTGGTCACTGTTTTCATCTTCTGCCCAAGTTTGCGACCCAAGAGCGAAACGTCGCGGGGCTTGTTGATGATTTGGACAGCCACATCGTGGTGTTGTATGGGCCCCATGGCTACTCCGCAAAGTCACATTACTGCCAAGGATTAAGTGACCACTTTTCTGATCAGTTCCACCCCACGATACACCATGACGACACGGCACCTGTTCACACAGTGCGCATCGTCCATGATTGGCTCTGTGAACAGAGGAAGAACGTCGCGTCTCCCATTGGCACCACCGTCATCAGAGCTCGATATTATTGGCTTTTGTGCTCTACTTGAAAAAAAAGGGTGAATGATTGATATACATCATCATCGTAACCTGAACTTGGCACTAATTTGCAGGAAAAGTATAAGATTTCATTTAAAACCATACCGGAGCTGCATTTATCCATTCTAAGCCGACTGGACTCTGGTTTGAATGCCAACAGTTCAAAAATGTTCAAATGTGTGAAATCTTATGGGACTTAACTGCTAAGGTCATCTGTCCACAAGCTTACACACTACTTAACCTAAATTATCCTAAGGACAAACACACACACACACCCATGCCCGAGGGAGGACTCGAACCTCCGCCGGGACCAGCCGCACAGTCCGTGACCGCAGCGCCCCAGACCGCTCGGCTAATCCCGCGCGGCGCGTATTTTCCTATTTTTGTACACCCGCTGTATAAAACCCACTATCACAACGGTTAATGGAGCATTCAGGCAATTTTCATTACTTTCTTTCGATTCCAGAAACCGATCAACAGCAATTTTAACTAACCTACCAGCAGGCTAGCGTATTGTACAAATAATCTCTATTCACACTGTCTTTGTCCTTATCTTAACGGTACATTATTGCTACATATTAATACCGCACATCCATTTGACGTTTGCGCACCCTTGCCGAATTAACGAATCTGCGTATACCAGTGAGGCGTCCCGTTAATAATTTTAACTCGTTTTACATCCACGCACATTGACAGAAGCATTACAGGATCTAATTGCATTATTACGTTGTACAAACTTTTTTTTTTTTTACTCCAGTGCTGACCATGAGTGCTACTTTCATCACAGCATGAACTAGCGGAGAAACGCTCCCATGAGAGCACAAAAAATGTGACTATGTTCCTGTTTATTTAAAAGACTCTGAGTGAAAAGTAGGGTTCCAGCTGCCTATTTCTTTCTCACAACCTTTGAAAATTTTCCCAAAAATTTTGACATATTCGCTTTTTTTAACGGGCAACTCACCCCAAACTCCCACATGCTCCCTTAACTAACTCACACATCCACTAGTCCGTCGCTCACACCCATCCATTCCAAGTTATCCTTTCTCACTCACTCATTAAGCCCAACTCATTGTCATTATCCCTTTGTGTCTGTCTGTCATTGTCTGCTGAGTCACAGCCACAGTCCCCTTCGTTCTGTCCCACTACAGCAGTCTGTCACTGTCTACCTGTCGCTCTCTCTTGCTGCTAACATCTCATTCCTTCCTTCCTGCTGCTGCTGTCCCTTCGCACTGTAACTGTCTCTCTTTCGGATTGTCATTATCATATACTCTGTCTCCCATTATCACTGGCCCTCACCACTTCTACTATCTCTTTTTGTTTATTCTTCCCCCCTCCCCATAGCACTGTCTCCTTCACTCATTTGCTAGCAATGCACTGTCACTGTCAACTACGTTCACTGCCAGCGTCCCTCTCTCTCTCTCTCTCTCTCTCTCTCTCTCTCTCTCACACACACACACACACACACACACACACACACACACACACACTGTCATTATCTCCTTCGCTCTTTCCATAACACAACCAACCATGTCTACTACCTTCCAGTATTTATTATTTTTCAGTCTCTTTACCCCTCCCACTGTCTTATTCTCTCAGCATAAATAAACGCGAACATGTTCACATGCCAAAATTTTTGGGAAAATTTTTAAAGATGCTGAGGAAGGTAAAGTGCTGCAGCTGATACCCCATTTTTCAGTCAGTCTTTTAAATAAACAGGAGTATATTCACCTTTTTGTAGCTCCAATAGGAGTACTTTTCCGCAGCTTCACTTCTTTTTCCTGCTGCAGCGGGATATGTGAGTCATACGAAAATAAATGTATTGGTCAGTAAAATTTAGACAGTTTACTTATGTGGAACTGAAATAACGCAGAACTAATTTTACTTCTCAGACCGGATATTAACGGCAAAAAAAAATGCAGGTGCTTCGTAACTACTACATGGGGTCTCCAGAGGATAACGGGACACTTTACAGTATATTTCTCCGTGCTACGTCAATTAATAAGCTACGTTCTCGTCTCACACCGGATTTCACGTGCATATTATACATGTACAAGTGGGGTTGGCTCAAATGGCTCTGAGCACTATGGGACTTAACTGCTGACGTCATCAGTCACCTAGAACTTAGAACTGCTTAAACCTAAGGACATCACACACATCCATGCCCGAGGCAGGATTCGAACCTGCGACCGTAGCGGTCACGCGGTTCCAGACTGCAGCGCCTAGACCCGCTCGGCCACTCCGGCCGGCACAAGTGGGGTAACTTTGAACCTCTGTATCTCGAAAGCGTATCAAGAAATGAAGAAAATTTCCAACGTTGGTCGAGATCGGATTCTTAGGAACACTTCGTAAAAGTTACAGCCATTTGCTGTGCATAGCCGTCTCGGAATCCGTGGCTGAGCTTTGGTACCCAAAAAATAAGTTTTTGTGTTGTTTCTCGATAATGGATAAAGATTTTTGAAAATGGGGATGTAGCTGTTCTAGATAAATGCCTAGAGAACATACCGTTAAAATTTGAGTAATTTGCTGTTGTCATTTATTATTCAAATTTCGCTTTATTACTTGTAGAAGTAGAGTGACTAGAAACCTCTGTATCTTGAAAACGGAATCAAGATATCAAGAAAATTTTCGTGGTTGTTGGAGATTGTTATCTTAGAAATATCTCGTAAAACCTTCAGCCATTTGCTGTGCGTAATTGTCTTGTAATCCTCAACTAGGTGTTGGTCCGTTCTTGACGGCGAACATGTAGTAACAAAAAATTCTTATTTTGGGGTTTTACGAGGAACCGCCAATGAACTAACGGTGCCTCCATAAATCCCATCAAGTTTACAGTAGGCCACATCAAAAGCTAAAAGCAGCCGATTCTTCCATTTGATTAAGCAGGTGGAAGAGTGTAATATTCATACTTTGACCCTGTAATGTAAGATAGTGGCACCCCGATAGAACCAGAGGTTTGACATCGAAAAATCCCGTTTTTACGCGCGGCGCTTTGTAACATAGTAGGTGCGCACGCTGTCGCATGCATAACGACTTATCACGGTGCAGTTGCTTAAGCAAGCGCCGTACTCTGAAATAGATACTTAAACCGACTGACTTTTGATTAATCATGGAGCTAATACATGTTATTATTCCCCCAGCCCTCCCAAAGTATCAAAGTATTCCACTTTAACCTCCACATCGTGTACTTACACTGATTAACATTATCATCATTGCCCACCACGAGACTCGTGTGGCGTGCTAACGAAAGGACGTATGTAAACGGAGCAGAGGCGAATAGAAAATCATTCTGTCGACAATACTGGCCGCCAATGGAGAAATCCACTGATATAGGTGACTTTGACAAATGGCAGAGCGTTGAGAGTATATTTAAAACGGTGATACTGGTCCGCTGTCAGTGTGTTACTGACGTGAGCCGCGGTGGAAACTGGTTGAAGGTGGCGCCTTGCTCGTTTTGTGGTAAATCTGATGTCGAAGTATAATACTGGTGAAAGTACAAGTGTTTCGGAGCACGCCGCTCTGCGCACACTGTTGAACATGGGGCTCCGCAACAGCTCCCTGTTGTTCCCACGCTGACTCAACGACATCATCAGTTGCTACTGCAGTAGGTACGGAATGATAGAGACTTGGATCAGTGGAAATGTTTCGCCTGGGCAGCTGGAACCACGTTTCTTATTAGACCATATCAGCGGCGATACACAACCATCCAGTCGAACGGCTGATCGAAAAATGCAGCAGCCGTTCGGATGGATGGCTGCGTATCGCCGCTAATATGGTCTAATAAGAAACGTGGTTCAGCTACCCAGGCGAAACTCAGGCCGATGGGGCCAGTATTCACCTAGGCTTCCATGGGATCTATGCTAATATTCGAAGGCACAGTGACTCCTGTGAACCATGTAAACATTATTGCAGACCACCTGCATCCCTTCAGGCTATCTACCGACGATGATGGCATATTCCAGCCGGATAACTGCCCGTTTCACAAGGCAAGAATTGAGCTAAAGAGGTTTGAGGAATGGATTCACGTTGATGTTTCGGCCACCAATTTCGCCGGACCTGAACTCAACGGAACACATCTGGGGCGCTATCTGGTGACAGTTCCATATCCACAAACCACTGGCCGTTAAATACGAATCGCGTCACCTACATGTACATATACCATCTGTAGCCGGAAAGCCACCTTACGGGGTGTAGCGGAAGGTACTTTATGCACCAGTGTCAGTTTCCCCCTTCACTGTTGCAGTTGCGAATTGTTCGCGAAGAGAACGATTGTTGGTAATCTCACTAATTTTACGTTCATGATGTTTGCTCGATATATAAGCAGGAGAAAGCAATAGGCTGGTTGACTCATCTAGAAATGTACGCTCTCGTAACTTTAACAGTGACCCATACCGTGAGGTAGAACCCCTCTCTTACAGCGTCTGCCACTGGAACTGGCTGAGTATTTCTTTGACGATTTCGCGCTTACTAATAGACCCTGCAATGAAACGCGCTCTCCTTCTTCAGATCTTCTTTGTTTCCTGTCTGTTACGAATCGGAGATTGGCTACTAATATTCAATAATTGGTGGAACGAAGCTTTTGTTAGTTACCTCCTTTCTGTTGGACTACACTTCCTGAGGATTCATCCAATGAATCTCGGTCTGACATCTACCTCACCCGTGATTAGCTTTGTGTGGACGTTCCCCTTTAAATAGCGCCGTAAGCATTCTCCTAGATATTTCATGGATGCCAGTCTTTCCTGTGACTGTCCTGCAATCGTATAATCATACAGCAATGGGTATTTCTGCCTATTATGCCCAACACATGTGTTTATGTTGAGGGTCGACTACCTACTCCTGCACCCAAGCGTCCATTCTCTACAGGTCTTCCTCCATTTCGATACAATTATCTAGCGTTGCAAAAGTAATGGTCCTATAACATTCTCTTGGTGTACGCCCGAAGTTACTTTCACAGCTGTAAACACCTGATGTGTTCTGTTTGCTCGAAACTCTTCTGTCACGTAACAGGACTGATATTCCGTTCGCCTTTATTTTGTTCATTATGTGACAATGTGTGACCCTATTGAACGACTTCCGGAACTCAAGGAACACGGCATTTACTTGCGCCACTGCACCAGGAACTCTGGAACATCTTCTTGTGCCATCTTTACCGTCAGAGCTTTTCTTCGCTTATGTACTGCTTAATCTTAATTTTTTTTAGGATTTCATTTCAGACGATGAAGCAATGTGACATTAAGGTACAAATTTTATACGTCCGGTAATCCATTAGTGACACAAACTGTATATTGCTGCAAGAACTGGGCCACCGCCTCTGACACGTTGAAGGAAAATTGGTCGAATTACGTCGACAGAATCGTAAAACACTTCGTGCCACACACGACAACGCATGATCTTATTACGCTTGCTTTCTTGTTATCCAATTCTGGGTCCCAAATTTACAGGTTCGTGCAACAATTGTTTCTCTATTAAAAACACTTATTATGTTATACTGGAGTCAAGGAAAGGTTGACTAAACACTGTGATTTTCATCGCGGCAGGACACCATCCGTTTTACAGGACTTACAAAAAAACTCGGACATACCTTCAAACAATGGGTAGCGATGCTTCAACGACTCTCTAGTGATTGTAAATTCAAGTGCGAAAATCCGGACTGTAATGATTTCTACAGACTTACATCGATCAGGAACATATTCGACATTTATGCACCCGGGAGTGGGATCCGGATTCTTCAGTCCAAATCCATTTAACGGACTGGAACGAAGAATGTACACAACTCTGTAATAAATACATGCAATTTTTTGTGGCTCAAATGGTACTATCAAGGGCTACCAGGGCCACATCTCCTTGCAAGCCGATGCGATCCCAAAATTTTATAAAGCTTGATCCGTATCGCATGCCGTGCGGGATAAGACAAGTAGGCTGGAAGCAGCATCAATTTTTTTCCATCAGGCTCTCTACCACGCCCTTAGTCGTTGTCGAAAGCCAAAAATCTTCTTTTCCTTGGAACAAGAAATCAGGATCCCGGATGCAGCTCACGTTGACTAAGGTGACTGTTACTTGGAGCTCAATTGCTTATCCTGTTGGATGCTCACACTAGCTTTGCTTACGTTGTCAGAACAGGTAACACTGTGGCAGCGCAAACGGTTCATGTTCTGAAGCAGATCTCTGCAGTGGAAGGTGTTCCAAAGGCTCTTGTTGTGGATGATAGCACCAGATTTATTGATCACGAATTTGAGACATTCTGTTCAGCACACGGGGTGCAGCAACTTCGCAGCACGCCGTTGCAATCACAGTCGAATTGGTTCGCCGAATGTGTAAGTGGACGTTCAAGGTTCAGCTGAAGAAACTCGGAGCTGACTACAATTTGGGGGAATCCTTGATAAAATTTCTTTCTTGTTACAAAAATTCTCCCCAGTAGGTGGTATCCCCAGCAGAGACGCTTCACGGCTGCAAAATGAGGACATTTCTGTCGTTAACTGCATCTCGTCCAGAGGGCAGTCCCATCGCCTGAGAGTATGAAAGCAGAAGGCGGCATTCCAAGGTTGATGACAAGATATCCTATTCAGAGGCGCGTTATGGAAGGAAAGAATGGTTATCTAGGACTATGCAGCGTGGCATGTCATGTTGACTGCAGAGCACCACCAGTACCAATGCAGGAGCAGGCCAGCAGGGACGGCGTGGTGCCGAGTATGGAGTTGGATCTCGTCCACCAACCGAAGTATCTGAAGAAGAAGAAGAAGAAGAATAAGAAGAAAAGAGGCTTCTGCTCTCTCCCCTAAGGGTAGGGGAGAGGGGGTGAGAGATCTTGTGACCTGAAGCACAACCCCTGCTGCCCTTCAGGCATGATTGGCGACCGGGCTACCTACACATCAAGTTGAATTCAGCGCTGTAGTATTACAGCAACGTCAAGCAGAGTTTACTAGCAATGGTCGCCTATCATATGCAACCATTTAGAGAGAAGTGTGGTATCACTCGTCAGAACCCCAAGAGGGGGAAGCGTGATATCAGTAAGCATCAATAACGAATAGCGTAATCACTCTCATTGCAGTTACCTCGGGATGTCAGTATTTCTTCGAAGTTAAAGTGAATTTCTTCAGCGAGACTCTTCGGTCGTAGTCACACAAAGGAAGTTACTAAGCTGTCTACAGGTATAGCAGGCGGCTTAGCTATGACGTCTTAGCCACGTCGCTATGGGATCAAGAACACTGGATAGTGTTTATTTTAGGAGAGTGCCTGTTGTGTTGTGTACTTAGTTCTCAGCCAGGGCAGTATCATGATTGTACAAGAACTGGAGTTGTAGGTTCATGATTCATTGTAATACAGTCTTATTGGAACAATGTTCTAATCATTTCTCTCCATATTCGTCCGCATCACGTGGATACTCTGCAAATCACACTGCCTGGCAGAGGGTTCACCGAACCACATTCACATCAATTCTCTATTATACCACCCCTGAACAACGCCCGGGAAAAGCAGACACCTGTATCTTTCCGTACGAGCTCTGGTTTCCCTCATTTAAATTATGATGATTGTTTCTCCCTGTGTAGGTCGGTGCCAACAAAATTTTTTCGCATATAGAGGAGAAATTTGATGATTGAAATTTCGTGAGAAGATTCCACCGCAACGAAAAACGCCATTTTTTAATAATTTCCACCCGAAATCCTGTATCATGTCCTTGATACTCTCTCCCCTATTACTCGAGCTGCCTTTCTTTGAACTTTCTCGATGTACTCTGATAATCCTTACTGGTAACGATCCCACAGCGTGCAGCAGTGCTCAAAAAGAGAACGGACAAGTGTAATGTAGGTAATCGCTTTAGTAGATCTGTCGCATCTGCACAGTGTTCAGCCAGAAAAAAGCAGTCTTTGGTTCGTCTTCCCCACAACATTTACATGTGTTCTTTACAATTTAAGTTGTTCGCAGTTATAATCTCTAGGTAGTTAGTTGATTTTATTGCTTTAGATTTGTTTGATTTATCGTATAAACGAAGCTTAAGGTATTTCTTTTAGCAATCGTGTGGATGATATCTATCTTTTTCATTATTTGGGGTCAACTGCCGATTTTGTACCACACTGAAATCTTTTCTAAATCATCCTGCAATTAGTTTTGACCTTCTGATGACCTTATCTTTTTTTGAATCGTCAGTCTTCTCAATGGTCTGATGCTGCCCGCCACGAATTTCTCTTCTGTTCCAACATCCTCCTCTCAGAGTAGCACTTTCAATCTACGTCGTCAATTACTTGCTGGATGTATTCCAATATCTGTCTTCCTCTATAGTTCTTGCCCTCTACAGCTCCCTCTAGTACCATGGAAGTTATTCCTTGAAGTCTTAAGAGCTATCCTATCTTCGTATCCCTTCTCTTTGTCAGAGTTTCCATATATTCCTTTCCTCTCCAATTTTGCCCAGAACTTCCTCATTCCTTACCTTATCAGTCGACCCAATTTTCAACATTCATCTGTAGCACCACATCTCAAATGCTCCAGTTTTCTTCTGATCTGGTTTCCCAACAGTCCACGTTTCACATCCATACAATGCTGTGCTCAAAACATACATTCTCAGAAATGTCTTCCTCAAATCAAGGCCTATGCTTGATTCTAGTAAACTTATCTTGGCGCAGAATGTCCTTTTTGCCAGTGATAGTCTGCATTTGATGTCCTCCTTCCTCCGACCGTCATTGGTTATTTTACTACCTAGGTAGCAGAATTCCTTAATTTCATCTACTTCTTGACAATAGATTCTAATGTTAAGTTTCTCGCTGTTCTCATTTCAGCTACTTTTCGTTACTTTCGTCTTCCTTCGATTTACTCTGTCCGTATTCTGCACTCATTAGACTGTTCTTTCCATTCAGCATATCTTGTAATTCTTCTTCACTTTTACTCAGGAAAGCAACATAATCAGCGAATCGTATGACATATAGTTTCACCTTGAATTTTGATTCCACTCCTGAACCTATCTTTTTTCCATGATTGCTTCTTCGATGTACAGATTGAACAATAGGGGCGAAAGACTACATCCCTGTCTTACACTTTTCAATCCGAGCACTATGTTCTTGCCCGTTCACTCTTATCATTCCCTCTTGGCTCGTGTACGTATTGTGTATTACCTGTCTGCCCCTCCAGCTTATCCCTACTTTTCTCAGAATTCCGAACATCTTGCACCATTGTACATTATCGAACGCTTTTTCCAGATCCATGAAGCCTATGAACGTGTCTTGATTTTTCTGCATTCTTACTTCTATTATCAACCGCAACGTCAGAATTGCACCATGGTGCCTTTGCCTTCCTAAAGCCAAACTGATCGTCATCTAACACACTCCCAATTTCTTAGCCACTCATCTGTATATTATACTCGTAAGCAACTTGTATCCATGAGCTTTTAAGGCGATTGTGTGCTAATTTCGCACTTGTCAGCTCTTGCAGTCTTCGGAATTGTGTGTATGATATTTTTCCGAAAGTCAGATGGTTTGTCGAAATACTCATACATTCTACACACCAACGTGAGTAGTCGTTTTCTTGCCAATTCACCCAATCCATCCCTTCTGCCCTATCTGGTCTTAAATGCTCCAAAGACCTCTTAAATATTGTTTCTAATATTGGATTCCCTACCTCTTCTAAATCAACTTCTGTTTCTTCTTCTATCATATTAGACAAATCTTTCTTCAGTGTACTCTTTCCACCTCTCCGCTCTCTCTTCTGCATTTAATAGTGGGATTCCAGTTGCACTGTTAATATTACCACCCTAGCTTTTAATATCACCGAATGCTGTTTTGACTTTTCTGCATGCTGAGTCAGTCCTTCCGACAATCATTTCTTTTCCGATGTCTTCACATTTTTCATGCAGCTATTTCGTCTTGGCTTAGCTGCACTTCCTCTTTATTTCATTCCTCAGTGACTTCCATTTCTGTACTCCTGAATTTCCTTGAACATTTTTTTACTTCCCTCTTTTTTCGATGAACTGAAGAAATATTTGTCTTATGTGATAGAAGAAGAAACAGAAGTTGATTTAGAAGAGGTAGGGAATCCAATATTAGAAACAATATTTAAGAGGTCTTTGGAGCATTTAAGACCAGATAGGGCAGAAAGGATGGATTGGGTGGAGTGGCAACAAAACGACTACTCACGTTGCTGTGTAGAATGTATGACCATTTCTTCTGTTACCCATGGGCCCTTCGCAGTTACCTTCTTTGTACCTATGTTTACAACTTCTGTGATCGCCCTTTTGAGACATGTCCATTCCTCTTCAACTGTACTGCCTACTGGATTATTCTTTGTTGTTGTATCTACAGCCTTAAAGAAATTCAAGCGTACCTCGTCATTCCTTCGTACCTATGTATCACCCTTTTTTTTTTGCATATTGATTCTTCATGACTACTGTCATAAACTTCACACCTCATCACTATTGCATTGTTATCTGAGTCTGTTTCTGCTACTGGATATGCCTGATCTCAGAATCTCTGCCGGACTGTGATGTAATCTAATTTTTCCAAGTATACCTCCTCCTCTTGTGATTCTTGAACAGAGTATTCGCGATTTACTAACTGAAATTTATTACATAACTCAATTAGTCTTTCTCCTATTTCTTCCTTGCCCCAAGCTCACATTATCTTGTAACCTTTTATTCTGCTCCTTCCCCCATAACTGCATTCCAGTCTCCCATGGCTATTAGATTTTTGTCTTCCTTCACGTGCTGTATTACCCTTTCAATATCCTTACGTGCTTTCTCTATCACTTCATCTTCAGCATGCGACGTCGGCATGCATACCTGAATTATCGTTGTCGGTGTTGGTTTGTTGTCGATTCTTATAAGAACAACACTATCACTGAATTGTTCGCAGTAACATATTCTCTGCCCTACCTCCCTGTTCATAACGAATGGCACTCCCGATATCCCATTTTATGCTGCTGTTGGTATTACCCTATACTCATCTGACCAGAAATCCTTATCTTCTTTCCATTTCACTTCACTGACCCACAATATACCTAGTTTGAACTTTCGAATTTCCCTTTTCAGATTTTCTAGCTTCCCTACCACACTCTAGCTACTGACATTCCACGCCCCGACTCGTAGCGCGATATCCTCTCGTTGGTCAATCAATCTCTTTCTCATGGTCACCTGTCCCTTGGGATTCCCCTCCCGGAAATCCGAATGAGGGCATATTCCGGAATCTTTTGCCAATGGAGAGGTCATCATGATACTTTTACAATTACACGCCACATGTCCTGTGGGTAAACGTTATATGTCTTTAATGCAGTGGTTTCCATTGCCTTCGGCATCCTTATGCTGATGATCATTGCTGATTCTTCCGTCTTTAGGGGTAGTTTCCCACCCCAAGGACAAGAGAGTGCCCTGAACTCTTCCACCCTCTTTGACAAGGTCGTTGGCAGAATGAGGGTGACTTCTTATACTGGAAGCCTTCGGCCGCCAATGTTGATTACTAATAAAAATTTACGTGATAGCGGATTTCGAAACCAGGACCGACGACGTTTTGATTAATAATCAATGACGCTGCCTCTAGACAACGTGTGCATCTCCTGATGCATATGCAAAAAACTGAATACCTAAATCGTTTATATAGATATGCAGCAGCACAGGGCTTATAATAGTATCTTGGGGAACTCCTTCTCTCTACTCGGTGACTGTATTGTTATTTTATAGATGAAGAGGATACGTAAACACGTCAGTGGCACCACTCCAAGCTGTAACAGAGGTGTTCCGCAAAGGTTACAGCAGTGGCATTAAACATTAATTCACTCCAGAGTAAGCTCACACAAAGAATATTTACTAAAGATTGCGCAAAAATTTAGTATAGTTTAGTAAGCGTTACTCAAGACCCAAAAATATACAGATTCAAGTCACTTCTTCGCAGAAGCAAGTCAGAACAAAACGAAAACTAAATCCTGTGTAAAAACAAAAACTGCTGCTACTCCTGGTTCAGCCTCTCGGCTCCATGATCGTAATTATGCTGACAAATGTGATTAGACACTTGGAGCCACACTCTTCCAGAAACCTGCCAAGAGCTTGTCGAACCTATGCCACAGAGAATCGCAGCTGCATGTCGTTTGAAATGTGGACTAACACACCATTAAGCAGTTGGTGATATGTTTTCGCTTATGAGCTTGTGTTCCATGAACGGCGATCAAACAGTTTCCATTCGAAGGCCGTACAGTCTGGAATCGGTATGCCAGTCAAGCAAAACAGCAGTGAGCTTCGAGGCAATCATCCCACCCGACGCACCAGGTTGCAGAGACTCGTTTGGAAGAACACCGTGTCCTGCTGCGTGAAGAAGTCTGTACTGCCTGCTGCGCCTCCTCGCCCGACGTAAATCGTCAACACTTCAAGGCCTTTTTTAAGGCACTGAAGGCGCGACAATCGCAAGGGGGATCTCAAGAACTGTAGGGCGGGTGCTCGTGAGTCTACTGCATTAGATGAATGGTGCAACTTCTGCGCTTTGAAATTCGTGATACGGAGAGTTACGTTATCATGAAGCAGCACCATTACCTGTGGCGTACCATTCCACAACGGTGATTATCTACAGACAAGCTGACCCATACACATTCTTCATTATTCGATAGGTGTCTATCAGTGTTTGTCCTTCAGTAGCCAAGAAAAGAATAACAGCACGTTGGCCCTGTTTGGATGCGTTTGGTATTGACGTCGCCATAGCTGACATTTCCGCATTTACAGCATGCAGGTCGAAAAGATGCGAATGCCACGCTAATCCCTTGCCTACATGTCTGTGCTTATATACGCGCTAAGTTGCATATGCGCTGCGGCAACGCCTTCAAACGGGAACTTTTTGAGCCCCCTAATAAGACATCGAAGGTTGATATTTTCGTGAGTTCTGGGTACGGCATAATGGATGCCCACACTCTAAAAATCTACACTACTGGCCAGTAAAATTTCTACACCACGAAGATGACGTGCTACAGACGCGAAATTTAACCGACAGGAAGAAGATGCTGTGATATGCAAATGATTAGCTTTTCAGAGCATTCACGCAAGGTTGGCGCCGGTGGCGACACCTACAACGTGCTGACATGAGGAAAGTTTCCAACCGATTTCTCATACACAAACAGCGGTTGACCGGCGTTGCCTGGTGAAACGTTGTGATGCCTCGTGTAAGGAAGAGAAATGCGTACCATCACGTTTCAGACCTTGAGAAAGGTCGGATTGTAGCCCATCGCGATTGCGGTTTATCCTATCGAGACATTGCTGCTCGCGTTGGTCGAGATCCAATGACTGTTAGCAGAATATGGAATCAATGGGTTCAAGAGGGTAATACGGAACGCCTTAGTGGATCCCAACGACCTCGTATCACCAGCAGTCGAGATGACAGGCATCTTATCCGCATGGCTGTAACGGATCGTGCGGCCACGTCTCGAGGCCTGAGTCAACAGATGGGGACGTTTGCAAGACAACAACCATCTGCACGAACAGTTCGACGAAGTTTACAGCAGAACGGACTATCAGCTCGGAGATCATGGCTGCAGTTACCCTTGATGCTGCATCACAGACAGGAGCTCCTACGATGGTGTACTCAACGACGAACCTCAGTGCACGAATGGCAAAACGTCATTTTTTCGGATGAATCCAGTTTCTGTTTACAGCATCATGATGGTCACATCCGTGTTTGGCGACATCACGGTGAACGCACATTGGAAGCGTGTTTTCGTCATCGCCATTCTGGCGTATCACCCGGAGTGATGATATGGGGTGCCCTTAGTTACACGTCTCGGTCACGTCTTGTTCGCATTGACGGCACTTTGAACAGTGGACGTTACATTTCAGATGTGTTACGACCCGTGGCTCCACCCTTCATTCGATCCCTGCGGAACCCTACATTTCAGCAGGATAATGCACGACCGCATGTTGCATGTCCTGTACGGGCCTTTCAGGATACAGAAAATGTTCGACTGCTGCCCTGGCCAGCACATTCTCCAGATCTCTCACCAAGTGAAAACGTCTGGTCAGTGGTGGCCGAGCAACTGGCTCGTCACAATACGCCAGTCACTACTCTTGATGAACTGTGATATCGGTATTGTGTTGAAGCTGCATGGGCAGCTGTACCTGTACACTCCATCCAAGCTGTTTGACTCAATGCCCGGGTGTATCAAATCCGTTATTATGGCCATAGGTGGTTGTTCTGGGTACTGATTTCTCAGGATCTATGAACCCAAATTGCGTGAAAATGTAATCGCATGTCAGTTCTAGTATAATATATTTGTCCAATGAATACCCTTTTATCATCTGAATTTCTTCTTGGTGTAGCAATTTTAATGGCTAGTAGTGTATAAGTAAACTATTAAAAGTTCTAAAATCCTTTCAGTTTAACAGTTTAACGAGTGGAGCGTCTAGACTGATTTCCAATATCAAAGAAAGTTTGTTTTGATGCTTTCGAGAAGAGAATTAATGATAGTTGCTAACATTCTGCCCCATTGATCAAATGCAGATAACTAATTACCGCACAACACTCCACTTAATAAATTTATTGCACCTCAATGCATTTGGCAATACGTGTAACGACATTCCTCTCAACAGCGAGTAGTTCGCCTTCCGTAATGTTCGCACATGCATTGACAAAGCGCTGACGCATGTAGTCAGGTGCTGTCGGTGGATCACAATAGCAAATATCCTTCAACTTTCCCCACAGAAAGAAATCCGGGGACGTCAGATCCGGTGAACGTGCGGGCCATGGTATGGTGCTTCGACGACCAATCCACCTGTCATGAAATATGCTATTCAATGCCGCTTCAACCGCACGAGATCTATGTGCCGGACATCCATCGTGTTGGAAGTACATCGCCATTCTGTCATGCAGTGAAACATCTAGTAGTAACATCGGCAGAACATTACGTAGGAAATCAGCATACATTGCACCATTTAGATTTCCATCGATAAAATGGGGGCCAAGTATCCTTCCTCCCATAATGCCGCGCCGTACATTAACCCGCCAAGGTCTCTGATGTTCCACTTATCGCAGCCATCGTGGATTTTCCTTTGCCCAGTAGTGCATATTACGCCGGTTTACGTTACCGCTGTTGGTGAATGACGTTTCGTCGCTAAAGAGAACGCGTACAAAAAGTCTGTCATCGTCCCGTAGTTTCTCTTGTGCCCAGTGGCAGAACTGTACACGACGTTCAAAGTCGTCGCCATGCAATTCCTGGTGCACAGAAATATGGTACTGGTGCAATCGCTGTTGATGTAGCATTCTCAACACCGACATTTTTGAGATTCCCGATTCTCGCGCAATTTGTGCGCTACTGATGTGCGGATTAGCCGCGACAACAGCTAAAACACCTATTTGGACATCATTATTTGTTGAAGGTCGTGGTTGACGTTTCACATGTGGCTGAACACTTCCTGTTTCCTTAAATAACGTAACTGTCCGGCGAACGGTCCGGACACTTGGATGATGTCGTCCAGCATACCGAGCAGCATAGATAGCACACGCCCGTTGGGCATTTTAATCAAACATTACCACGATATCGACCTCTTCCGCAATTGGTGAACGGTCCATTTTAACACGGGTAATGTATCGTGAAGCAAATACCGTCCGCACGTGATACCATGCACTTATACGATTGTGACAATTACAGCGCCATCTATTACAAAGCGAAAACAGTGGTCCAGCTAAAACGTTCATATTTCTTTACGTACTACACGAATATGTAATAAAAAATTGGAGTTCATATTTTTAAAAAAACGTAGTTGATATCCGTTTGACCAATGGCAGCGCCATCTAGAGGGCCAACCATAGCGCCATCTGGTTTCCCCCTTCAAGCTAGACTAGTTTCGTTCTTTGTAGTTTTTTCGTTTGATGCTTATTTCGTGAGATATTTGGCCCCGTCACTATCAATGGACCACCCTGTATATAACAGACATTTCAAAAACGTTTCAAATAAGCTACAAGTTCGGAAATAAATTGTTTGTGGGCAACAAGATTTTCATTTATGTTCTGTCACATATTCGTTTTGTCTACAACTTTCACCAATGTGGACACACAACTTCTTGCGTAGTCGTTAATTCTATGAGTTGTTTAATTTACAGAAAACGTAGCAGTAATGGACACCTAATTAAAAGTTAACTTGTTACTGGGAAATGCCCGGCGCGCGCAGCAAGACGGCGGCCACAGGAATGTGACGCAGTCGCAGCCTTTTAGCCGGGTGCGCGCGCATAGTTGCACACTCGACTCGGAGGCGTCCCGCAAATGAGACATTCTGGCCGGCCTCCCCGTGCCGCGCCGAGGACTTAATGCGGTCTCGCGGCTGTGGCGCTTAATAGTCCCCGGGGTTTTTCCCTCTGACGAGAGTTTCCTTTAAGGAACAGCGCCGCCACAGAAATGGCACCAGGATGTAACGAGTGTTAAATTAAACCAAAATGCTGCCAGCCAAGAAATGTTACAGTCTGCGCGGCACGTGTAGCGTAAATCCGTTACATAAAACTCCGTTTGCCGCAACCGAACGAATTATTTATATTAGGGGTTTTCAGCTTGGCAATGTCAGCCATCATACTTGCCCAATATCTGGAGTGTATCATAAAACACCTCGGCTTCGACATGATTCCTTATACACACCAACAGTTCCCTTCTATAAGATGAATCGGATATTATATTACATCACTTTAGCATAACTTCGAGATTGATGATTTGAAAATCACTGCCTTCGAATTTTTTACGTTAATACACTCCTGGAAATTGAAATAAGAACACCGTGAATTCATTGTCCCAGGAAGGGGAAACTTTATTGACACATTCCTGGGGTCAGATACATCACATGATCACACTGACAGAACCACAGGCACATAGACACAGACAACAGAGCATGCACAATGTCGGCACTAGTACAGTGTATATCCACCTTTCGCAGCAATGCAGGCTGCTATTCTCCCATGGAGACGATCGTAGAGATGCTGGATGTAGTCCTGTGGAACGGCTTGTCATGCCATTTCCACCTGGCGCCTCAGTTGGACCAGCGTTCGTGCTGGACGTGCAGACCGCGTGAGACGACGCTTCATCCAGTCCCAAACATGCTCAATGGGGGACGGATCCGGAGATCTTGCTGGCCAGGGTAGTTGACTTACACCTTCTAGAGCACGCTGAGTGGCACGGGATACATGCGGACGTGCATTGTCCTGTTGGAACAGCAAGTTCCCTTGCCGGTCTAGGAATGGTAGAACGATGGGTTCGATGACGGTTTGGATGTACCGTGCACTATTCAGTGTCCCCTCGACGATCACCAGTGGTGTACGGCCAGTGTAGGAGATCGCTCCCCACACCATGATGCCGGGTGTTGGCCCTGTGTGCCTCGGTCGTATGCAGTCCCGATTGTGGCGCTCACCTGCACGGCGCCAAACACGCATACGACCATCATTGGCACCAAGGCAGAAGCGACTCTCATCGCTGAAGACGACACGTCTCCATTCGTCCCTCCATTCACGCCTGTCGCGACACCACTGGAGGCGGGCTGCACGATGTTGGGGCGTGAGCGGAAGACGGCCTAACGGTGTGCGGGACCGTAGCCCAGCTTCACGGAGACGGTTGCGAATGGTCCTCGCCGATACCCCAGGAGCAACAGTGTCCCTAATTTGCTGGGAAGTGGCGGTGCGGTCCCCTACGGCACTGCGTAGGATCCTACGGTCTTGGCGTGCATCCGTGCGTCGCTGCGGTCCGGTCCCAGGTCGACGGGCACGTGCACCTTCCACCGACCACTGGCGACAACATCGATGTACTGTGGAGACCTCACGCCCCACGTGTTGAGCAATTCGGCGTTACGTCCAGCCGGCCTCCCGCATGCCCACTATACGCCCTCGCTCAAAGTCCGTCAACTGCACATACGGTTCACGTCCACGCTGTCGCGGCATGCTACCAGTGTTAAAGACTGCGATGGAGCTCCGTATGCCACGGCAAACTGGCTGACACTGACGGCGGCGGTGCACAAATGCTGCGCAGCTAGCGCCATTCGACGGCCAACACCGCGGTTCCTGGTGTGTCCGCTGTGCCGTGCGTGTGATCATTGCTTGTACAGCCCTCTCGCAGTGTCTGGAGCAAGTATGGTGGGTCTGACACACCGGTGTCAATGTGTTCTTTTTTCCATTTCCAGGAGTGTAGTTGAAACCTTCCCGTCTCCACTGTATCTCTCTTGTTACGCAACCTTCCCTTCTACAGTAACCTATGAAACCTTCCCTTAGGATTTCTATCTCTTGCTTAATAATAACAAATGAAATTTTCCCTTTGAAATTAATTCTCTTTCTCAATCTTCGCATACAAATTTAAATGCTGCTTATTAAAAGTGATTTTCTGATTATTTCGACGAAACATAGAATGTGTTGTCGTCGTGGCCCTCAGTCGTTATCTGCAATAACCCAAAACTGTTCCTTACCTTTTTTACTGTTACTGGATCGCCATCTGACCGCTACATTGATCTGCGACATGAATATACTTACTCTGTTTTACTATACTATATTAGCTGCTGGTGAGCTGTCATAATAAGTGGCTGTATTTATTACCGAAGCTGACGTTATTCTTTAATATCAAAGCTGACGTTATTCTTTAATTAATTTGACTGAAGTTACGTAATTCATAGTTAAACTTTTTCTTGACAACAATAAAATTTTGCAAAGTTTTATGTTGATGGTTTTTGGGATGGATTATAATCAGTAATGCAATATTGCTGACAAAAATTAATTATATTCTGAATGAAATGATTTTACAAACGTTCAAATGGGACTTAATTTTTACAATAATCTTGCAACTAGCATTGCGCAAACATACCTTCAGTAGTCTTGAGTTTCTCAAAAAAATAATTCAATGATATTAGGTCCTCTTATGATAATAGTTAGCTGATGTCTCTGTACATCCGTTTATAATCTCTAGTAAATCATAGCTGGTGGCTGGCAGGCACACCGCTCCTCTCAACCTCTCGCTTCAGACCTGCTACCGACTCGCTTCACATCTCGCTTACTACTGACTTCCTACGAACGCTAAAGTGTGTCTATCCCGCCAACAATGCTTTCTGGTGCAGACAATCCCTGCTAACATTACAAAATGTATCAATGCGCGGTCTTTCCCGCTCTTTTCTTAACGTGTATCCATACGCGGTCTCTCCCGCCCTTTTTAAAATTACATCAATGTGTGGTCTCTCCTGCCAACAATACTTTCGTGCAGACATTCCCTGTTACCACAATTATTTCCAACATGACAAATATTAATTATTCCTACCTAATCCTATTAATAAAATATAAACATCTTTCATAAATTGTGGTTTGACAATAGGCAATAGAGATATACCCGTCCTACATAGTCTTAAAGCTTTTGTAATATAACAGACGTTATTCACATTCTGCATCTTTATTCTTCACGTTTACATATTTGAAGCCCTCTGCCACTGGAGTGCTCCGAATTGTAGCGTGTAGCATGATGGTGTCTAGCGAAACAACGTCGATGCGTGAGGAACAGCATGCTGCAAATTGACTTTCGAATTCGTCCACACATGGAGTACCCTCTCCTTCAGCCTGCCAATCCCACACTATACACGAGCGCTGCGGCATATGCAACAACCCGACGGCTTCGGTTCACTGCCATCGATCATCCTCCATACAATACCGACTTGGGGCCTCGTCCGATTTTCATCTGTTTCCAAAAAGTAAAGAACACGTTCGACGACTTCATTGTGATGGTGATGAAATGGTGCAAGCAGAGCTCAGGTCTTGGATCCGTGATCGAACATTCTGCAGTGACGGTGTAAACAAACTTGTCTTTCGTTGGGAGGAATGTGTTCGTCCCCAGGGTGACTACGTTGAGAAATAAATATGTAAGCATGAAGAATAAAGCTTTGGAATGTTAATAACGTATGTTTTATTAAATCGCTTTCAGAGTTTTCACATAAAAAATTCTGTGGCATTACTTTTCAGCACGCCCTCGTATAACTACATGCGTTATTAGATTTATTTAATAACTATAATAGCAACAAACACTGACAACTTCTTTGAATACCTTTTGATTTACATCACATGGAATCGAAGTGTTCATTTACCACTATCAATATTTAATTTAGCGATATGATTATTGATTCAGATTTGCATACTACGACGCTGTATATGGCACCAATGCCGTTTCTTGCCGCTTAAGTTTGGAAAGTCAGGCTATCTGTTTTTTTTGTTTTTTTTTTTTCTTAGTGGAGGGTCTCTTTCTGTCTTCCCTTAACTACCTCCCTCTAGTTTACCGGTTCTACCTGTGGTCTCACGAGCCATGCCACATTTCTTCTTCGCAGCAGGTGCGGTCAGCCTATTAGTGAGTGCCTATAGCTGGTTGGAAAGTTATATGCATGCGGTCAGGCCGCAAACCATCGACGTGGGCAAGGTTGTTGTTTTGAACATGATGATGATAATGAGGTCCCATACTCCGAGGAGCGTAGGGGACGATGCGGGAGACCCGCACCTCTGTACTAGGCAAGGTCCTAGCGGAGGTGGTTTGCCGTTGCCTTCCTCCGACCGTAATGGGGATGAACGATGATGATGAAGACGATACATCACCCAGTCATCGCTAGGCAGGAAAAAATCCCTGATCCCGCCGGGAATCGAATCCGGGACCCCGTGCGCGGGAAGCGAGAACGCTAGCACAAGACCACGAGCTAATATTCTAGAATTGCTTGCCATTTTGAGACCCTTTGTATTTATTCTAATTTAGTTGAGACGTTTGGAATTCGTATATATAAAAAACAAATTTTACATATACAAATTCCAAATTTTGAAAAATGTTTTGTGAAACAATATATCTAAAAGTAAGAACTAAAGTAGACTAGAAAAATATTTGACGTGTCTTTGAGTGATGCTCAAATTCACGCACAGTGAATGAGACTGCAGGTGCTACATAACCCACCAGACGAATATCCTCTGTTAGAATTCTTAAATTATAAGTTAAACATTGAACTTCAAATTATGAATTGGCATCTCACTTTCTGCACATGGTTTCGAGCGTGATTCATAGGTGCCTCAAATGTTTCAGTAATTTACCTTATTTCTAACCTTTAGACGAATCATTTCACGAAACATCTGACCATTTTATTTCAATATTTTAATTTCAATTTTTTCCTTATTTATAGTTAAATATCACACCAATGTAACTTCTTACGCGCAAAATAGCTAGGTCTCAAAGAAATGAACATTTTTAGCAGCAGCTGCTCGTGAAATATTAAACTTTTTCCTCAAATAATTAATTAAGTTTTTCTTAATTACCCTAATTATCTTCCAGCAATTAAATCTTTCTTTGAAAAACTAGACTTCATGCGGGTCATTTTGATACACCATTTCTCTGTTACTCAGTCTTCGTTTCGATATGAAAATTCGAACAATAAACCACTGCGTAATTTCTGCTGAGTCTTGTTTTCACTTTTTCGCTCCGCTCAAACGTATCACCAGAATTATAAATGCTATTAGTAAAATGTACTTTTCTTTGGGAGAACAGGGAGTCATGACCCTCGTTACCAAAGGAGGAAACAGAAAGCATGGAAGATTAGTGAATGATGAAAACCACCATAATAAAATATAAATCCTCAAAGAGCTGCAGCTAATGAATATCACCTACACTCATGAGAAAGTTACACAAGAAAATAAACACAAAATTGGAGGAAAATGTAAACAAAAATAATAATAAACAGTCATGCCCATGTCATGTTTAGGTAACATTTTCCAAATAATTTAAAACTTTATACCCATCAGTCGTCCTTTAGATAAAACAGTGAAATGGAAGAACAAAAGTTGTATAACTGATATGTCGTTGACTAATCATAAATCTAGCCATGAAAAACGATGAACCAGCCAGTCACCCCGAAACACATAGGAATCTCCAGCTTGAAAAGTTACACTGAAATTCAGACCGTCTACAAAATTTTATATTTTACGCTATAGGCTAATAGTCAAAGGAGCGTTCCATTTAAATTTACTTCAGCCCTTTCGTTAAAATATGAAATTCACTCTCTTAATATGTGGCATAATGTGATTTAAACGCCACGGGGCCCATAGAGGTGATGATACTCTCCCACAGTGTGTAGCTATGCAGTAATGGACAGTGTCGTACTAAGAGGAGCGCCAGTCAGGGGATGTGTTTCTGATACAACGGGGCAGGGCTTTATCGAGATCAATGAGCAAATTCAAGCTGAGAGTCCCCCATTGTACAAATGGAAGCAACTGTGCACGTCTGTTTTACAATAAATGCCGGTGCCTCTCTTCCGTCAGACGTTCACCTACAGTATCTACGATAACTAGACGAAAGAATGGTTTAGAAGCTGAGATTTAGATTTCAAATCGACAGTATAAAACTGCTCATAATTGTTATTATCGTACTGAACACGTTTCCTCGGTTTTCAGACTAAACATAATCAATGGTCAGTGAACAGTGAACATGCAAACTTACTGTTCTTTTTACTTCTCCTTGGCTCTAATTTCATTTTCGTGGTTTGGACTTCTGTTTCATTTCTCGTCTTACTTGATTATTCGTTCTTGATTCCACATGAGTGCGTATTTTTCCACGCAGTTGAATTAGGATGCGTTCGAGAATCGTACACATTGTAGTACTGTATGCGAGATTTGATAGCCGCAGAAATACGATGAAATTAGGTTTCTGTAATTTTTATCAACGTTCAAGCTTCCTATGAGTTTTGGTGTTGGAAACTAAATAATACCTTTAGGAATACGGTCCACAATGAAATGACAGTCCAAAGTACCGAGTTCTGCAGAACGAATTACCACGTTTGATTAAATCATTGATGAGGTCGTGAGGGAGACCGCGTCCACTCGGGTGGCTGACAAAGTTTGTTAGTGGCACAGTGCCTTGGTCCACTCAATATGAGGGCTACATCATACACTTTGTTTCAAAAACAGTGATTTAGTGAGCATGACACAAATAGCATTTCGCATGCCCTTCCGCCTGAATCTAAATTTGTTTATTTATTTGCTGTACGAATTTTCTTGCCTGCCGTCTAGCTACTCTGAAATCCTATATCCCATTAACTACATAATTAACAATGATAATTACAGTAGTAAGTGATATTTCCTAATCCATTATAATTTTGTATATACACCGTTGCAGATAGTACAATAATAACTAAAAGAAAAATAGTTATTTACAATATGGGGAGCCACACCCCTTGTATTAATGGTACACTGGACTTGAACAAAACCGCAAACAGCTGTGAAGTGATGATTTAATCACGACCGGTTTTGCCGTGTTACAGGAGCTTCCTCAGGTGGCTATAAATGTCACATAGATTAGCGTCACTGTCTGTTAATTTGTTCAGTACATCGTCACGTAACAGCTCTTCACGGTTTCATTCAAGTTCATTTTACCATGAATGACAGTTTTGTTAGTCTTGCGTCCAGTTTATCACTACTTCATGTAAAAAAATGTAACCACTGCAAAAAATTCAACCGATCTAATAGATAGCACGAGGAAAGAAAACAGCTGCGGGTTGTGGCTTCCTAAACGCCGAGTCTACAGCCCACGGTTAGTTGCCTACATTCTCTTGCTGTTTTCACGTCAATTCGATCTTGCAGATATGGTTCAGACTCTGAAGGTGTAGAGCCTTTCGTTCCTCCTGCAAGGCCGTTGTTATTGTTCACTGTGGAACACTATGCTACATTGTAGAGTTGCAACTGAATACACAGTAAAGTTCAAGCTGAGTGCAAAATATAGCTACTGTTATTAGAGCGTAACATAAAATCTGTAGGGTGAGTCACTAACTATTGCCACCTAGAATAACTGCGAAAGTATGATAGTAGCTGAAAAGTTTGTGGGACAAGTGTTGCATGGGACAATGGGGGCCATAATATGACGTTGGTTTCTTCTTGCTGCGTGGGGTCGCTTCAGAGATATGAAAGTCAACTTTTTTTTAATAGGGTGCTATCGTTTGGTACTTATTTTCTGATAGCGACTATCGAGAGGAATCCAATGATGTGTAACAGTAAGGTCTTTGAAGGTCAACAAAGTCAAAAAGGTGGCATGAACGTGCATTCACAGAAGGTGCTGCAATCTTCTTATCATGGATTGAGTGGTATTCCTTACCACATCGGCACTTATCGAAGCGCATGCTCTGAGAATTCTCTCTCGTATATCGTGCAAATAGGAAATATTCGCAGAATACGAGGTATCCATCTAACGTGCCATTGACATGTAAACACCATTCGACGGTTTCACAACGCAACACTAGTAGGAACGCTAAGACTAGTATCGTCGAATCAAGCGAATGTGAATGATGTATTCCTTTGAAGAACAAGTCTATATGCTTCTCATTTATGGAGAATGCCAACGAAATTCTGTGAGAGCTAGAGACTTATGCGCTGAAAGATATTCTCAACGTACTCACCCTTCACGTCATACATTTAAATATGTGTACGATCAATATCTGGCAAAGGAAAGTAACTAACGAGGAAACGGAAATTCCTACTCTTGCCACTGTGGTTCGAGATCCTTGTGTTACTTCGCGTCAAATTGCAAGGGAATCTCGCTTTAGCTAGAGTAGTGTTGTTCGTGTTCTGCATCGCCATAAATATCATCCTTACCATATCAGTCTCCACCAAGAATTAACTGGTACGGATTCTATGCGTCGCATTGAATTCTGCAGATTGGAAGAAATACTTTTAGGAACAAGGAACGGAATATGGTATCAACACGATGGGTATCCGGCACATTTTTTGCTGATGGCTAGAAATGAGCTGCAGAGACAATTCCGAAATCGTTGGATTGGACGCGGAGGAGATGTGTCGATACCGGCTCGTTCGCCAGACTTGACGCCTCTGGACCTTTACGTGTGGGGATTCGTAAAAGACATAGTTTATAAAGACGTTCCATCTACACCTGAAGAGATGCGAGGGAGAATTGTCAGAGCATGTGTTTCGATAAGTGCCGATGTGATAAGTAATACCACTCAATCCATGATAAGAAGATTGCAGCATTGCACTAAATGTCGTGTGACTAGGGCCTCCTGCCGGGCAGACCGTTCTCCAGGTGCAAGTCTTTCGATTTGACGCCACTTCGGCAACTTGCTCGTCGATGAGGATGAAATGATGATGATTAGGACAACACAACACCCAGTCCCTGTGCAGAAAAAATCTCAGACCCAGCCGGGAATCGAATCCGGGCCCCTTAGGATTATTTTCGTCTTCCTTCTATTTACTCTCAGTCCATATTCTGTACTCATTAGACTGTTCATTCCATTCAGCATATCATGTAATTATTTCTCCCTCTTGTACATATTGTATATTACCTGTCTGTCCCTCTACCTTATCCCTATTTTCTCAGAATTACGAATATCTTGCAACATTTTACACTGTCGAACGCTTTTTCCATATCGATAAATCCAATGAAGGTGTCTTGACTTTTCTGTAGTCTTGCTCTCATTATCAACCGCAACGTCAGAATTGCACCTCTGTTGCGTTTGCCTTTCCTAAAGCCAAGCTGACCGTCATCTAACACACTCTCATCTTTTTTTCCATTCTTCTGTATATTACTCTTGTAAGCAACTTGTATGCATGAGCTTTTAAGCTGATTGTGTGTTAATGCTCGCACATGTCAGCTCTTACAGTCTTCGGAATTGTGTGTATGATATTTTTCCGAGACTCAGATGGTTTGTATCCAGACTCATACATTCTACTCACCAACGTGAATAGCCGTTTTGTTGCCACATTCCCCAATGATTTTAGAAATTCTGATTTATCTTAAGTCCTCCAAAGTTCTCTTATATTCTGATTCTAATGCTGGATCCCTTTTCTCTTCTAACGCGACTTTTGTTTCTTCTTGTATCACATTAGACAAATCCTTCCCCTCACAGAGGCTTTCAGTGTACTCTTTCTGTGGTATCGACAGCTGCGATGCCACAACGTAGTTCCGCTCTCCTAGGTTGGCACTACGAGAGACACCGACGGCAGCACCCTCTAGCCGACGCTATCGAGGTCTACGAGCTTCGCGACTGCTTCAGTCCGTTTGATCAGGTGCAGCCAGCCAGGACACTTCGCTTCAGCATCGCACCTACGTACAAAGTTATGTAATCGTTTATCACCTTGTTTTTGCACCAGTAAACCATTTTCTTGCAGTACCGACTTGTATTACCTTTCCCCGCTACTACCCACGCGCCTCCTTCCAGGCGGGATACAAAACTTTGCACCTATCCGCTCCCTCCTCTGCATTTAATTGTGGAATTCCCATTACGTTCTTAATGTTACCATCCTTGCTTTTAATGTCACCGAATTTTGTTTTGACTTTTCTGTATGCTGAGTCAGTTCTTCCGATGATCATTTCTTTTTCGATTTCTTCACATTTTTCGTGCAGCCATTTCGTCTTATCTTCATTGCAGTTCCTATTTATTTCATTCCTCAGCGACTTGTATTTCTGTATTCCTGAATTTCTCTGAACATTTTTGTACTTCCTTCTTTCAATGATTAAGTGGAGTATTTCTTCTGCTACCCATAGTTTCTACGCAGTTCCCTTCTTTGTACCTATGTTTTCCTTTCCAACTTCTGTGATTGCCCTTTCTAGAGATGTCCATTCTTCTTCAACTGTACTGCCTACTGAGATGTTCCTTATTGCTGTATCTGTAGCATTAGAGAACTTCAAACGCGTCTCGTCAGTTCTTAGTACTTCCGTATCCCACTTCTTTGCGTAATTGCTCTTCCTGACTAGTCTTTTGAACTTAGGCCTACTCTTCATCACTACTACATTGTGATCTGAGTCTCTTTCTGCTCCTGGGTACGCCTTGAAACCCAGTATCTGATGTCGGAATCTCTGTTTGACCATGATGTAACGTAACTGAAATCTTCCCGTATCACCCGGTCTTTTCCAAGAACACCTCCTCCTCTGGTCATTCTTGAACAGAGTATTCGTTGTTAGTCGCTGAAATTTATTACAGAGCTCAATTAGTCTTTCTCCTCTCTCATTCCTTGTCTCAAGCCCATATACTGTTGTAACCTTTTCTTCTACTCCTTCGCCTACAACTGCATTCCAGTGCCCCATGACTATTAAATTTTCATCTCCCTTTATGTACTGCATTTCCCTTTCAACATCCTCACATACTTTCTCTACCTCTTCATCTTCAAAAAAATGGTTCAAATGGCTCTGAGCACTATGGGACTTAACTTCTGAGGTCATCAGTCCCCTAGAACTTAGAACTACTTAAACTTAGGTTATAAGGACATCACACACATCCATGCCCGAGGCAGGATTCTAACCTGAGACCGTAGCGGTCGCGCGGTTCCAGACTGTAGCGTGTAGAACCGCTCGGCCACTTCGGCCGGCTCTTCAGCTAGCGACGTCAGCATGTATACCTGAACTATCACATTCGGTGTTGGTTTGTTGTCTATTCTGGTAAGAACAACCCTATCACTGAACTGTTCGCAGAAACACACTCTCTGCCCTTCCTTCCTATTCATAACAAACCCTACTAACATAATACTATTGCCGGCCGAAGTGGCCGTGCGGTTAAAGGCGCTGCAGTCTGGAACCGCAAGACCGCTACGGTCGCAGGTTCGAATCCTGCCTCGGGCATGGATGTTTGTGATGTCCTTAGGTTAGTTAGGTTTAACTAGTTCTAAGTTCTAGGGGACTAATGACCTCAGAAGTTGAGTCCCATAGTGCTCAGAGCCATTTGAACCATAATACTATTTTCTGCTGTGTTGAGATTACCCTATACTCATCTGACCAGAAATCCTTGTATTCTTTCCATTTCACTTCATTGACACCTACTATAACTAGAGTGAGCCTTTGCATTTCCTTTTCAGATTTTCTAGCTTCCTTATCACATTCGAGCTACTGGCATTCCACGCCCCGACTCGTCGAACGTTATCCTTCCAATCATGGTCACCTCCCCTTTGGCAGCCCGCTCCCAGAGATCCGAATAGGAGGCTATTCCGGAGTCTTTTGTCAATGGAGAGACCATCATGACACTTTTTCAATTACAAGCCACATGTTCTATGGATACTTTGTGCGTTTTTAATGCAGTGCCTTCGGCATCCTCATTCTGATGATCATTGCTGGTTCTTCCGCCTTTAGGGATAGTTTCCCATCCGAAGAACAAGAGAGTACCCTGAAGCTACATCCGCTCCTCCGCCCTCTTTGACAAGAACGTTGGGAGAATGAGGGTGATTCTTCTCCCGGAAGGCTTCGGCCGCCAATGCTGATTATTAATCAAAACTTAAGCGGTGGCGGGTTTCGAACGCTCACCGAGGACGTTTTGATTATTAATTAAACACGCTACCCCTAGATCACGGGTGCACCCGTGTATGCTACTGCTTTGATTGGACGTACGTGTGTCGTGAACGAGATGAGATTTTTTCTGGTACAGCAGCCAATTAAGACGTCACAATCATAGACACCTTACCACAGGGGGTACTGACGGGGGTGGACAAAAATATGGAAATAGCACAAACACGACGCATTATCCTGTATGGTTTTCGAGGGAATCTTATGCCGTTCATCCTGCAAAATGGTGGCAAGTTCATTTAACGGTGAGGCAGAAGGATAGCGATCAAGTGCCCTTCTTCCCAAAGTAGACGACGAAGGTTCAGTAATAATGAAATGGACGACGCGAGCTGTGGGAACAGGAGCCCTGTCGTCTTGCAGCATCACCATTGAGGAGCAGACATTGTATCATGGGATGGATCTGATCAGCCAGAATAGTCACATAACTCTAGGCGGTAATACGCCCTTGTAGGTCAATCCTCGGGCCCACGGAACAACACGAGTTGGCTGCGCAAATCGTCAGTGAACTCGCGCTACGTTTCCACCTTAGGACTCTTTTTAATTGAGTCTGGCATGTCCATCACTGATAAATTGTTTTGGAATTCAGATTTGCCCTGCAGCCGGCCGCGGTGGTCTAGCGGTTCTAGGCGCTCAGTCCGGAACCGCGCGACTGCTACGGTCGCAGGTTCGATTCTTGCCTCGGGCATGATGTCCTTAGGTTAGTTAGGTTTAAGTAGTTCTAAGTTCTAGGGGACTGATGACCACAGATGTTAAGCCCCATAGTGCTCAGACCCATTTGAACCATTTTTGAAGCCTGCAACTGTATACCAATGGAGTTCCCTTCGCATTGATTTGGTGCTGACAGTGTTCGCGAGGGTAATATTCAGTTTTCCTGTTTGGTTTGTAACAGTCGGCCCCTTACTTTTAGTTTCATTACTCTTCAATGACCGTCTGTCATCGTCACTCAACACAGACTTCGTCCGCGTTGGACTTAGCCATCTTTTTTCGACAAGGAGAGGATATAATGGCTTAATGACACCTATCGTAACCAATTCAGCACATGCATCCAGGGCAGAGGGCGTACAACGTCATACTGATAACTAGGCTCATACTTCGAAGTTCTTCATCAATTTGATTGCATTTTGTAATCACTCGAATAACATCACATACCCTCTCACTTCGTGATGTTTTTTTTGTTCCCTTCTCCTCTTTTGGGTGCTTCACTTTTTTGTCTGGCACTGTACAAAATAAGTAATAAACATGTCACTCAGAATAAGTCATCATTCTGCACCATAGTGTGCGCTATTTAGGAACTTCTGCCAGATGAGAATGAGTGCTCTAGTGAGACGTGGATGCGGGACCGTGTAAAATACATACATATATACAGAATGACGTGTCCAGCGGACACTTGTGACCCTCCATTGCAAACTGAATTTATACATTACCTGTCTGCTAATTTGCAAACTTCATTGTAGCCCTGCCGTTTATGTTACTGGAGTAGTATTGCTAGAGTAACTAGTACTTTCGAGTAATGGTTTGGCAATAGAATGAAAGACAGGTTTTGGAAACAACCCCTGACGTTCGGCGGGCATTGATTTGTGCCTGGATGGCTCATTCGATAATACATTGCCTGCCAAAGGCAACGTTCACCATTTCAGTTCTGATAAGTATTTTGTAGCTGTTGGCAAGTTTTAATCCATTATACAAGGTCCGGACTATCAACTTTTTCAGCGTCTGCATTTTCTCCAAAAGAGATACCTTATGTTTCTTACATCTTCCTCCCCTCCATCTGGATATTGATATAAACGTCAGCTTTACCTTGACTACTTTGGCAGTCACCATTGCGACGGCTGAAACTACTGCTGTGCAAGTAATAACGGATTACACTTACCTCGGTAGGACAGCAAGATATTCTTTTCCTCAAAACTGCTGGGTCACGTTCCTAACAAACTGCTTTGAAAAACGAGAATCACCCTGCTTCAGCGTCACACGAGCCCACGCTCACGTCGGTCAAGTCCGACACACCCGTGCATCGTACTTCATCAGGCTAATGCAGGGGGGAGGGCAGCGACAGAGTTTCTGCTACTATCAGCCGCTTGATCTCAGAAAAAAAGAGGACACGCCGTACGTAGCGGTGCCGACGCTTTAATTAACAAGATTGCGGTCATCGTCCTGGCCGATGTGAACAGTTCTGCTCTACTAGCTGCCTTTCCACGATTTGAGACTGGATGGGCAGAGACGATTTTTCGGACATACGAAAAGGATTTGATGAAAGAAGCCAGTAAAATCGGTTGATATAAAATTTTTCTGAGTAATATATACAGGGTGTTTCAAAAAGGTACGGCCAAACTTTCAGGAAACATTCCTCACACACAAAGAAAGAAAATACGTTATGTGGACATGTGTCCGGAAACGCTTACTTTCCATGTTACAGCTCATTTTATTACTTCTCTTCAAATCACATTATTCATGGAATGGAAACACGCAGCAACAGAACGTACCAGCGTGACTTCAAATACTTTGTTACAGGAAATGTTCAAAATGTCCTCCGCTAGAGAGGATACATGCATCCACCCTCCGTCGCATGGAATCCCTGATGCGCTGATGCAGCCCTGGAGAATGGCGTATTGTATCACAGCCGTCCACAATACGAGAACGAAGAGTCTCTATATTTGGTACCGGGGTTGCGTAGACAAGAGCTTTCAAATGCCCCCATAAATGAAAGTCAAGAGGGTTGAGATCAGGAGAGCGTGGAGGCCATGGAATTGGTCCGCCTCTACCAATCCATCGGTCACCGAATCTGTTGTTGAGAAGCGTACGAACACTTCGACTGAAATGTACAGGAGCTCCATCGTGCACGAACCACATGTTGTGTCGTACTTGTAAAGGCACATGTTCTAGCAGCACAGGTAGAGTATCCCGTATGAAATCATGATAACGTGCTCCATTGAGCGTAGGTGGACGAAACTAAAATGAGCTCTAACATGGAAATTAAGCGTTTCCGGACACATGTCCACATAAGATCTTTTCTTTATTTGTGTGAGAGGAATGTTTCCTGAAAGTTTGGCCGTACCTTTTTGTAACACCCTGTATAAGTGTGTGTGTGTATGTGTGTGTGTGTGTGTGTGTGCGTGTGCGTGTGTGTGTGTGCGTAGAGGTTTGCCTAAGCAGAACAGTAAAGGGGACTCTATACCAACAGAGAGGAGATCCTGCTAAACTAAGTCCAGCGCTTCAAAACCAACACTTTACATCTATGACTGGTCCTACGAGTACAGCTCGTCTCTAGAAAACTTGCTTGCTGTAGAATTCGATTTCTGGGCTCGAGATAGGCATCTGTGTAGAAGAATGACTATCTCTGACCAAAACAATTTGCACAAGTGCCAAAGCATATTAATTATCTGTTTCAAGGCATATCAACATATGACAGCTAATTTATTAACAACACATTTTGTAGAAATTCGTCCTTCATAATTGGCAGTATTACATATATGCTATTGTATCTTTGATTGCAATAAAGAACAACGAATATAATGAATATCATAAATGATGTTCCTTTAAATCTTTGTTGTAGTCTGACATATCTTTATTACTGCATTATTAATAATACAAATGTACAAATGCATATCCGCCTTGTTGGATGCCTGTATGTAGGCGCCTCTCGGTATTAGCATGGACAACTCTTAACTTTTATGCAGATTTTGAAGCGCAAGCATGACATATTCTTTCTTTTAATACATCTGGCTTTTCCGGCTCCCTTTCGTAAACCCTGGCTTTGCTATTACCCCACAAGAAAAAATCCAAGGCCATTAAATCAGACTATCTCGGTGGCCATCGAAGGCAACCACCACGACATATCCACCACCCTCAGTCCAATAGCACGATAACACTTTCGGTTATGCTACAACGTGCGTACGCGTTGTTTTCATTTAAGCTATGCTTGCCGTGCTTTGGACGTGCTCCAAAATACTCCTGATTCCGGACGACAACGGATGCATCGCGGTTTGGTCTTTCCACGACACGTTGTACTTGGAAACCTCCCTCGGTTCTTAAACGTGTCTCTGTACGTCTAAAAATCATACGCAGAAGATAGACGTCGCGTTGGAAAACATGGAGAATACAGCCTTCGGGCCTCAGTTTCATTGCCCACAGATCAGTATCCGCTGAAGTACAATGCAGTTGTTACCTGTTTGACTGAGAAAATCCGATGTAACTTTGCACAGATGTGTGGGGCAGTGTCTTTGGTGTGCCTGTCGATCGTTTCACGTCGCTATTTTCAGTTCAGAACGCAAAGTGATCACTTAGAAATACCTAACTCAACAGTGTGTCCCGTCAAGTATGTGGATCTGGTGAGAGATTTCGCCTGAAGCTGTGCAGCCCACATAACACAAATTTCATCGGTTCTTTCTTCAAGATAATTCTCAGCCGTATTGTGCAGGTGCAATGAAGACACTCCTGCAGCGTTTTCGATGGGAAGTGTTTGATCACCCAAAATACAGTCCTTAATTGGCTAAAAAAATGGCTCTAAGCACTATGGGACTTAACAGCTGAGGTCATCAGTCCCCTAAACATAGAACTACTTAAACCTAACTAACCAAAGGTCATCACACACATCCATTCCCGAGGCAGGATTCGAACCTGCGATCGTAGCAGCCGCGTGGTTCCGGACTGAAGCGCCTAGAACCGCTTGGCCACCACGGTCAGCCCTTAATTGGCTCTCTCCGATGTTCATCTCTGCTCACATGAACCGCTGCCTACAAAGACAACATTTGGCACAAACAACGAAAGGCAGACCAGCATAGAGAAATGTTCAAATGTGTGTGAAGTCTTATGGGACGTAACTTCTAAGGTCATCAGTCCCTAAGCTTACACACTACTTAACCTAAATTATCCTAAGGACGAACACACACATCCATGCCCGAGAGAGGACTCGAACCTCCGCCGGGACCAGCCACACAGTCCATGACTGCAGCGCCCCTAGACCGCTCGGCTAAACCCGCGCGGCGCCAGCGTAGAGAATTGGCGGAAAGCACAGGCGGTTGCGTTCTGTGACGAGGGTAGTGCAAAGTATGTAGAACGCCGCGACAAATGTTTAAGTCGAAGTGGCGACTAGAGAGGTACCTGGAAGGTGTGGTTAACTGTTGTGAATAAAATAATTTTGATTTTCACTGTGGTTTCTATTTCGCGACCGATCGGAGCTTACTTTCCAAACAGTCCTTGTACGTGCAGTTCCCCTTTCGACAGCAGTGACGAGGCACCCCTTCGTGCATTAACGTATGCCGGAAACATAAAACTACAGAGGACGGCTTGCGTGGAACATATCGGCTACGGTTACAGTGGGCTTCTTCTCTAGCTTGTGAATGAGCAGCGCCATTTTGTTTTGGCTCGTCTAGCAGCGTGCTGCGGCACAGTGGCGCGGGGATTTCTGTCTGACTCCAGCCATCGACATGGCAACGAGGAAAATGTTAATTATGTAAGTTTATTTTCCGCGTTGATAATTAAAACTTTATGACAACTCCTTGTGCCTACTCCAGTGTATCAGTGGGAGGCGCCACTTTGTCTTAGTTCTTTTGGTGACGTTCTGTGATACTGCGGAGCGGGGAACCAGGCTTGCAGACATTTATCTAAAAATTTATCTACATTTATCTACAAATGACAAATGACAAGTGATTGTAAGTCTTCAGGTTTTCGTGGCCGTTGTCACATTTCTGTCTTACAAAAAGCACCGAAACACTGCACTTCCACTTAAAATCTGAAGGACCCCTAGTAGGAGAGAAGTATTTCGGGAGGAAGATTTTTCCATAGGGTTGAGGGGTGTAGGTAGAAAAGGTAGAAGTCTGTTAGGTAGGAAACTATGGAGATGGAGGGTAGTGCGAAGACACAAGATGGGATTGACAGAGGATGACGAGGAGTCTGCTATATAGTAGGTTAGTGGTAAATGTCGGAGCGGATCTCATTGTTTGCGAGAGGGGGTTGGTTAGAGCTGCGTTGGAGTGTGTAGATGTGGGAATGGTGAGGATGAGTTTGTAAAGGTGCGAAGATGTACGTAGTTAGTTGGTGATCAGAGGTGAGACAGTTTTCGGACAGTGTAGGACATGCAGAGGTGTTGGATGTGGTTGAGGAGGGATCGGAATGTGATGGGATGGTGGAGGATCCATGTAGAGGAAGGTAAACAGCTGCCGAAAGCAAGACGGCATGCAAGGCGTTCGATCAAGGTGCATGGTCGCGTTCTCTTGTAAAGAGGAGATTTCCCACGCTTGTGCTGGAGAATTGGGATTACTGGGTAAACATCTTATGCATACCATTGGTGGGAAATCGTCATTGGATAAAAAGGAATTTTCCCACACAGGTGCTGGAGAAGAAAAGCTAACGCTCTTGCCACATTGATAACACCGGGTCCTGTCAGGCATCGAAGTTAAGCACCGTCAGCTAGGACTTGGATGCGTCACCGTCCAGGTCTGCCGATTGCTGTTGGCAAAGCGGGGTGCACTCAGCGCTTGTGAAGCAAGTGAGGGGCTACTTGACTGAGAAGTAACGACACCGGTCACGAAAATTGACAAAGGCCGGGAGAACGGAGTGCTGATCACAGGCCCCTTTGTATTTTGTTTTTGCTGAACAAGAATTATTGGTTGAAATTTTTTCTGCTGCTCTTGGAGAGCCACCGTCACTGGACAGAAGCGAAACGGGCAAAGCTAGAAGCTATCTGTGCAGACATTAATACTTTTGGTAAATATTCTCCCTTTTATGCTCTGTCCATTTTGCTTCTATCTAATGATGGTGGTCCACCAGTAGCAGGAGGAAGAATTCTCCAACATAATCGCGGGTAAAACCCTTTTTGTGCTACGACGATAGTCAAACAATGGCAACAAAATGAATTTTACCCAATAGTCCCACTTCTCCAGCACGTGACTCTGGTCCTTATCAGTGTTGTCAACTATGGACACTACAAGATCCTGAGGACCGTCCCTTCAGTTTCAACAAATAATTAACTAACTATGTTTTTTCGAGGTGATCAATAAAACATTGGAGATTACCAGTCGTAAGAAAAGTATATACAACTTCGATTAAATGTGACAAGTTAAAACAGTGAACAGGGCTGGGATCCGAGTCTCATTCGCTACCAATTACGTCACCCAGGAGCGCCTGACGGACCGCCTCAAAATTTTTTCTTGCTGCAGGTTCTTCATGTTTACTTCGGATTTCGTGACTGGGAGCGGAGAGCACATTAAAAGCAGAGATCCAGGTTCGAAACCGAATCTGGCTCATAGTATTAAATTTTTGCATATAATCAGTACCCGGCAACGATTTCAAGAATAGAAAAATAATGCGATCGAGAGTCCACGCTACATCCTTGTAACACTTTCAGTGCTGGAAGTTAATATCATCTCTCCATTTCAAGCAAGACACAGAGTTTAGCAGTGTTTAAATGCCTGTCCTGGCACCCGGATTTATGTTTCGCATGTTTCCCCCGCAGCAACAAAAAAAAGCGAATTTTGGAATACGTACTTTGTAATGGCACGTCTGACCCTTGACTGATATTTGTTCAATCAGAGGTTATGCTCTGTCTCTGACAGTCTCGTCGTTGGGTGGACGTAACTTAAAAATGTTCCTGTTTTTCTCCACACACTAAGCAGACAAGCAAGCAAATTTGGCTCGGAATGTAGGGACTCGTAACGTTTGCAGTAACTTATTGTAGAAAAAGTTTACTGGAACTGGGACACCAAAACTATAGTAATTACTATGAAATGACAACTCTTAGCTAATTACAGACGTTGACATATGTCAACGGGGACAAATGAACATGTGTGCCACGACCGGGGCTCGAACCCGGGATCTCCTGCTTACATGGCAGACGCTCTATCCATCTGAGCCACCGAGGATACAGAGGATAGTGCGACTGCAAAGATTCATCCCTGGCCCGCCTCCCGCGAGACACTGATTCTCAACGTATTGTCCCGCACTACATTTTTAGTGACCCCGCCCATTATCGTAAGAGTTAGGGCACTGTTTGTGCATCCGCACAGAAGAAGATGGTCAAATGGCTGGTGAGCCTTATATATATATATATATATATATATATATATATATATATATATATATATATATATATATATATATATATATATATATATACGAAGATGGTATCTGTTCTTTCGGACATGACCGAAAAAACAGATACCATCTTCGTATAAAACTATAGTAGGCAATATAGGATGAAACAGCTCTATTAAACCAATATTTACTTTGGAATATACTTCAGATTATTTAGAAAGTGTTGTTCTAAGATATACAAATAAGTTCTTCATTGTGACTTTTCAAGTTTCCTCGATATATCTGTTGCGAATGAACTACTCGGTTATGCAACGAAATTAGGATTATATTAATACCTTCAGCTGCTGACAAGCGATGATTTATATCAGCGGAAACTTGTGAAAATGTGTGCCCCGACCGGGACTCGAACCCGGGATCTCCTGCGGATATGGTAGACTCTATCCATCTGAACCACTGAGTGCACAGAGAGTAGTGCGGCTGCAGGGACTATCTCGCACGCGCCTCCCGCGAGACCCACATTCTCACACACTACATTCGTAGTGTCTCCTCCCCCCTTCCCCCCCAAAAAGAACATTCGGTGATGTGGTCGGATAACAAGCTGTAAATCTCACAAAATTTTCTTTTTGACTGAAGAAATTTTCACCGCCAGAATTTGGCCGATAAGTGGATTGGAGTGGGGATGGGGGGTTATAAAGTTTTTTCTCAATAGGCTTCGGGTTGATGTCACAGAAAAAATTCCAGACCTCTTCGCAGTGTCTCATGTAGCGAGGGCCCATGCCCCTAATTATGATCAGCCCATCGGATCAGAGCATTAAGTGCAGTGGTCCTCTTGATGCTATCTGAGATCAAGCTATGTGCCAGGACCGGGTTCACACTATCCTTTCTCTCATCATTACACAACACAGACGCGACACTACGCTACGCTTGTCAGCTGAGGTACGCTACTCCCTCTTGGTGAGGATAAGCCAACACGTCTTTTGCTGTACCACGGCACAGCGGGCACTCTTATCAGTAAACGAAGGGCTTTGTCTTTACGAATGGCAGCCCATTCTAGCCCATGTCCTCATCACTGCAACCTTTCAACACCGGTTCAGAAGCGTTTGAGAGTTTTTTGACAAGAACTGCACCAAACAAGGAATACTATTTAAAGAACTGTGACTGACGCCCGAACGTCAGGAAACTGACATGTGTTGAGGCTAGAAAATAGTGCGTTGATAATGGCTAGGCACTAGACTAAATCTGGATTTGCCAAATAAAACCTGCAAAAAAGGAGGACTGATCATTTATAAGTCTTTTTTGTATCGTTGTCGATTAAGAGAGAAGGGAATAGGTGAAAGCCGGGGCCAGCTCGTAGGGTACTCCTTTTTCGTGGCACCAGGTGGACCATCTGACGAACGGATCACCGTCAACGGTGTCACATGCCCTCAATCCATGAGAGACTAAGGAAAGGTTTGGAATTTAATCCCGAACATTGGTGCAAAGTTTGCTGATAATTGACTTCACGTCGCCACCTCTCTTCTTCTAGCCCGCGATTAAACTTTCTTCCGCCATTAAGGGACGGACTGTCTGGCTCTGAGCCAAGTGTCTTGCCATCCCACCGCACAGACGTGCGAGCTCGCAACGTCAGATTTCAATGAAGCCGTTCTTCACGCTTCTGTATATCAGTAATTTGCTACACTTGTTTTTCATTTGAGTAGTGAATCATTCAAAGGGTTCTTTACAGGCACTTATATTCTTACAATTCGGAAGGAATACCTGGAGTAGAGCAAAGGTAGAGAACGCCCAAATTTCAAAGAAAGACAAAAGATCTTCAGCTTATCCAACAATGAAAGGCGGAAACTCCTGTGGAGAACACAAAATAGACTTGCACTAAAGGAGGGAAAGGTACGATGGCGTGTTGAAAAGTAATGCCTCCTAATTTTTACGAGTAAACTCTTCGAGCCTTTTAAATAAAAGAGACGTTGTTAACATTCTACATCTTTATTCTTCATGTTTAGATCTTTTCAGCAGTCTGCCGCTAGAGGGTTGCTAATTGTAACGTGAAGCGTGGCTGTGTGAAACTGAACTATGTTGGTACGTAAGAAACAGCAAGCTGTAATCGAGTTTCGAATTCGAAGAGTTCGTCCCCACATAAAGCACCCTCTCCTTCAGAAAGATAATGCTGGACCACAGACGAGCGATGCGACATTTGCGATGATCCGACTCCCTGAGTCCACCGTCATCGATCATCCTCCATACATTCCCGACTTTCATCTGTTTCCAAGACTTAAAGGACAGGTTCGAGGATTTCACGTTGATATTGCTGAAGCAGTACAAACAGAGGTGAGGTTATGGTTCTGTCAACAAAGTCAAACATTCTACAGTGACGGCATTGACGAAGTGGTCTCTCGTTGGGAGAAATGTGTTCATCGCCAGGGTGATAATGATCAGAAATAAATACGTAGACATGAAGAATAAAGATGTAGCACGTCAACAACGTTTGTTTAATTCAAAAATGTGTAAGAGTTTCCACATAAAGAATTCGGAGATACCACTTTTCAGCATTCCCCCGTAGAAAAAAATTAAGTGGGGTGAGCACAACTACCACTGGCTCCTGAACACATAAAAACGTACTCAAAACCACCGCTTTGCATACTTGGTGTTTCACAATAACTTTCACCGTTATACCAAACCCAAGTTCACTTCTGTTTTTGTACCAGTAACAAATTTACGCCAGTATGACAACATATATTTCAGCTTTATTTACATATTCTGTATCTCCCTTACGTCATTTTCTTGCTCGTATTTAGAAATAAGGCTACAATTTTTATAACTATTCAGTTTAGGACCTTTGTTTGCTTTCGTGGAAAAATGGAAATGAGCGTACGGCATTGTGGGCCGGATTCCCCCATTCGGGAAAGTTTGGCCACCGAGGGCAAGTACTTATTGCATTCGACGCCACATTGGGCGACTTGCGCGTCGGAGGTGCGGATGAAATGATGAGGACAACACAACACCCAGTCCCTGAGCGGAGAAAAATTCCTGCCCCAGCCGGGATTCGAACCCGGACACCTTCGCCTGGCATTCCGCAGCGCTGACCACTCAGCTAACTGGGGCGGATAGCTTTCGTCGAGAATCTCTGCTCATAGCTCAGCATAGAGTTCCGCAGACTTCGCATGTAATCCATCTTGTTGTTTTGTAGTCTGCGTACCAAACAGTTCACCAAAGAGATATCAGGTTTTTGTCACCTCATCTAAAAATCACGAGCGAGCTGGAATGGTTCCTTTATCACGTCCTGAGGGGATACCATTTCCCATTCTTATCTTCGGAGAAATTATCTGTATGATAGTGACTACATGCTAATGGCTAAACTTATTTTTTGGAATTCATTGTGGATCTTTAATTCGTTGCGAGCAGCTTAAATTTTATCTTTAAGCATTACGTGTGTGGGTCCTTATTTTTAATTACGTCAGAACTATTTACTTGCATAAATACTCGTGATTCAAGAAATGTTTTCCTGGGTTACGACATGCAACGTCCCCACGAATTAACAACTTAACTTAGATAAAATAGGGGGTAAAAGTCTTTGTGCATCCGGTTCCCAGCTTACCTTTTTCCACAGTGGAAACCGTTGGCGGTAAGCTTACAAGTGGAATGTTGCCGAATTGTCAAGTAAGCATTAGAAATTTTAAGTTTTTGGAATCACACCAGAATCGCCATTTAAACAACACGCCCTTCTGATGAACCAGTCTTAGGAGAAGTTGCATTGACAGTTGTCGACTCTGTCTCATCCATATACAGGTGAGTTTGCTGTGTTGTTCAGTTCACTGCATCAGAAACGGGGGTCACTCTACTTCGATTTATTGAGTCCTATCGACCAACAGTCACCATGGAGCTGCCCTTAAGTTGAGAACCACAGACGTTGTTCACTGAGGAATCCACACAATGCGTGAAACACCTATTTTCCAACATCCATTACGTAGCTATACAGAGCGTTACATTTAGTATTTAAGCTGCGTTTTCAAACAAAATGAATAAAGAAGCTCAACAATTGCGACAAAAATTTCGTGTTATAGCTGTCTTGTTTGCACCAAAGTTTCTCAAAGACTAACATGATTTTCATAAACTCTAATGTGTTTCTCCAAATTTGATTTTGTCTCAGGGAATGGAAGGTGAATTCGTATGAAAAGACACTTATTTCGACAGATTAATTTGTAGTTATACTCAGCAACGTCTATTCTGCCAGTTCCAAAATTCTTCACGCAACAGCATGAGACTTGAAACAGAGAAAAGATAAACGACAAACAAATAATGTTAACAATTCCGTCAATCAAAAACGCAGCCGTCCACAATACTTGGAAAACTGTTTCTGGCAGGCGGTGATCTAGTTCGAACTGTCAAATAACGTAATTCTGAAGACAATTCGTTTGCGTTTAGCTTCATCACGCATGTGCCGGTTCCTTGCGCCGTGTTTTCAGAGGTGACTGGTTACTTCCCTTTCTTTCCTTGTTGCGTTAGCTTAACTCAAACTAAATTATCTCAGTGTTGTCAATGTTTCACCTAGAGATGTCTGTTACCTAATGCACCCTCAGTGCATTACAATTACAAATTCTGTCGCCAAATAACGGGTGCTATCACAGGTTGTTACCCAATATCATATAGAATACCGAAGATCCAACGTTCACTCACTTCCACCAAACCTTTTTTTATGGTAGAAAACTGCATCTGTAGTAGCTACTAACAAAACAGGAAAAACCTTACTGTTTTCTTTAATGCTTTAAGAATACTTACGGTCAGTATCCTATGAACCCAAATACGATAAGCGACACGGTATTTCACGGCAAATAAAGAACGAGAGATTTCATTTGTTATAATCGATGTTTTAGAAAAGCCTGCAACTGTGCCATTCATGATTTAAATTATGAGAAACTACACCAGATACTTATTTTTTCATGTTTAGCACAACGCGTTCCATACTTTCAAGAGCATTTATTTACATGAATATTTTTGGTGACATCTTCATTTGCGATTTTCTGCCTCTGTTACAGTGGAGATGTTTTTGGTTGTACTGCAATCGGAAAATCGAACCAAATGAATCTTGGAATGTTTTTTATACCCTAATTTTATAAATAGTATTTCTGTTTGTCTTGGCTGCTCCATTACACAGAATTTCACACACACTCAGATCATCTTTGTTGTTGCAATCAGAACGTGCTACAAAGATATTACGAACAATGCTTACACAAAGACTTTGTACGCTGTCAGAAGTGTGTGTAACAGTTGTTGTGTTCACTGTATCTACTTTAAAAATTCCTGCTCTAGGACACACTGGCATGAATTTTTAATTTGGATACACTGAGCACATCAACAGTTATAGGTAAACAATTTACAAAATCAGCTGTAACAAGACACATAAAAACACTAGACACCCATTCGAAAACACGGAAGATTTTAAGATACTCCAGCACACCCAAAAATCACATACAATGAATTCAATGGGGAAACTTGAAGTTTTTGTACACCACAAAAAAAAAACGAAAAAAAATTCTCATTTACCAACTGGGTAGTGAATCAATTAACTTTTCAAATGTTCTACTGCGTAATAGCTGCAGCAATTTTTGTAAATATGTACATTTTCATTATATATATATATATATATATATATATATATATATATATATATATATATATATATATATATATATATATATTAGGGAAACCCTTGGACCTCGAAAAACTGAAGCTGGATATAGACTGCAAACCAAAAACGCTACAGAGGAAATTTAAAATATTGCTGCTGACATTAGAAAAAGACACCTTAACTTCTATGGACACGTACACAGACTCCCTGAGTATAGACTCACATGCCAGATACTCACAGCCACTGAATACCTTAAAAGTATATCATGGGCAGGACAAGTACGAAGAGACCTTTCTGACGCTCAACTCACCAATCAGGAAACTGCAGATCGTAACATGTACAGAAGCAAAATAGACAAGTGGTGAAGTCCAGCCAGAGACAAGAGCCAAAAAGACCGTTACAAAGTGGACGGATGAAAGAAAGAAAGCCATGAGCGAGAAAATGAAGGTTTCATGGAAAAACAGCAGGAACAACTGTAGAAGCTTCATGTGATCCCCAAAAGGTCTACTACGTGCATTATTTATATAATGTAATCGATAACAGAGTGGCGAATAGTCGTAAAAATAAATTCATCTTTGTGGCATGTTTTGGTTAAAAAACCAAACAGTGTAAGTGTGTATAGCATTCTGTGTAATGGAGGAGGCACAATACTCGTAAGTAGACAAACAGAATTACCACTGCTAACATTAGCGTATAAAAACACTCCAGGATTCATTTTGTCCGATTTTCCGATTGCAGTACAAACATTGTAACACAAGAGAGGCTGAAAATCACACATGTAGAAAGCATCAAAATACTCTTGTAAACATCGCACTTGAAAATAAGAATAAGCATGAAAAAGAAGTAACTGGTGCAGTTTTTCGTTATTTAAATCATCAACGAGAAATTATCTATAAATCATCCATTAACCTAGAAATAATATCTCCATTCACAATGATGAATTAAGCAGTTTCATGGCCATTGTAGTGACAGTTTCCTAAAAATTACAAGATTATTTCGTACACCATTTTACCGAAATCTGCCCAGAAATTTCCGCCTTCCCCTTTCCTTCACAAAGTTTTACTCCATTTCTAATACGAGATGGGTCAGAATGTTCCTGGTGAGGTCAAGATAAAGGGGATACCCCACATATTGGAGGAAGTTAAATGTTCTTGACTAATTTCACAACATGTAAGTAAGGTTTCACGTTATCTCCCCGAGGGCCGAATGACTGCTGCTCATTGCTGAGGTAGTTTCCAATAATTTTCCTGTCGCACTTCTATAGCAAAGATATCTACCTTTCTTAAATTTTGATGTTATATCAATGATAGTGCAACAGTCTCGATGACGGTTTTCCCTATCTTTGTATTCTCTGAATCAAAAATTTCAGGCCATTTCGTGGCCAGCTGATTCAATAAGTTTTCGTCGCTGAGTCATAAACTGCTTCAAATAATTTTCAGAATAAAAGTTTAATAAAGCATCGCAAGTTCCTCTGTCTCTGCCTTCACGTGCGTTTGCCAGTCTGTAGATAAATTTATGCCTCCCCTGGCGGAATTACAAGGTCTGAGAATTTACGCTTTCTCAGAAGCGTTCCACCACTTTGGCGCTATCTTCATTCAGATTTTCTCGCGTATTGACACAGTATTTATCTCATTAGACATTATGTAATTCTGCAAGACAAAAAATACGCCGACACCTTTTGTATCAAGTCTGTTCTTTCGCCGTGCATTCCATATGAAATTTTATATTTCACTGCTACCATCTGTAACTTAAAATATTGTAAGTGTGTTGTCGCCGTTAATGAATACCGCTAATTCTGTGACCTATACCCACATATTTCTGTAGATAATTAATATTACGTTTACATTTTCTTGTTATGACATACCGTGATGCTTTTACCTCTCCATGACACATATACAACTTCATATCACACTCACACTTTGTCCGTTGATGAACTACACGTAACTGCTCGTATTTTATGCACAAGAAACATCGATACATCATGCATACTTTGCTGCCCGAGTAGCTACTTCCGCAATACAGTGGACGCCTGACCGTTTTAGGGGGACACTAGAATTCTACATTCAATATCGCTAGTTGGGTGTTGGGGTTGTTTTGGAGGAAGAGACCAAACAGTGAGGTCATCGGTCTCATCGGATTAGGGAATGACGGGGAAGGAAGTCGGCCGCGCTCTTTCAAAGGAACCATCCCGGCATTTGCCTGAAGCGATTTAAGAAAATCACGGAAAACCTAAATCAGGATGGCCGGACGCGGGATTGAACCATCGTCCTCCCGATTGCGAGTCCATTGTAATAGCGCTAGTCAAAATTCTTTCACCCAAGAGCGTCGTAGAGTTGACGAGGTCTCTGGTTTAAATTAGAATGCCGCAATCAGCCCCGTAAACGACGCTACAAATCACGAGCAGTGACTTCCCCAGCACTGTGATATTTGCGTTCACATTTTCCAAGTGGTAACGGTAAATAGAATCTGTTGTCACCATGTTTCTTCACTTGTCAGAATTGTAGGTATCACCAACAGTGCGGTTATAGAAATGGCCTCAAGCAAGAAGTATAGTTGCTTTCTTCTTCTTCATTTTCACTCTTTTGTTGCCATTCGCCGAATTTTTGCGCTAAATTTCAACTTATTCCATCCACTGTTATGTCAATAAGGAAATAATATGATCAGATTCAAGAAACGATTTGTATTTGCAATCGAAAACTGAATGGAAGAGCGTTGCTAGAAGAAGAGAGTGCGAAATAATTACGCCCGTGTTTCTTAACTGTCTCACATAAACCCAAGTGGAAACCTAACCACGAACTCTGTACATTATGGTACTTGAGTCACAAACTTAGGAACACCAGCAAAGGATAGTGACAGTCTTTCTGTAATGTTATGCTAAACTAAAGGAAGAAAGCGGATTCATGAAAAGTTACTCAAAATTCAACCTATCGGAGATAGGAACAAGCGAACAGCAGGTATTTAAGGATCATAAACTCTCTGCTCGTCTATGGGGCACAAACGCGGTTTTGCAAAAAAAATTTTATTCATTTCCTAACAGAAGAATTACGTTTTTTGTTTCAGAGGTTACTTTCATAGACATGCTGCAAGAATGGCCCTCTTTCACTTACGAACGTGACTCTGTCTTTTAACAGGCTGGCAGCGCTCCAAATTTTCGTCACAATCTACAGAGCAGCCTCGATGACCTATTGTAACTTCCACTAATTCGCCGCCCTGGAGATAAAACATCGTTGCGCCAGTCGCCACACTCATCAGATCTCACAACTTGTGGTTTCCTCTTCATGTGTTTCATAAAGAAAACATCACCATGTGCTAAATAAACCTACCAACACAATCCCCACATCTGTTGATCTTATTGACCGAGACAGGATACGATGGGTTTGAAATGAATTAGATTAGCAACCTGTGTCACATAAGGTGTGGTGTTTGTGACACAAAAAATCTTTTTGAGCATGGATTTACCAATACAATTTTCATCCATTATGTAGAATAAGAATTACTGTTTGAAATCAGAAACCTCAGTTACATTTACTATTTGAAATAAAAAAGAAACTTTCCATAAAATAGACTTTTCACAGTAGATGCACATTAGACGGCGAAAAATTCTGAAAACGTCAATAAAGCTTTTGTAGTCAATGTAAGGCTCACAAAATGGAAAATAGAAAATAAAAACAACAAGCGATTGTTAAAATAGAAAGCAAAGTAGAAATGATACAACATCTTTTAACTCATGAAACTCATCCTACAGGTTTTCAGAACCTTCATTGTAAAAAAAAAAAAGCTCTGTGTAGTAATGTCAATTGTAATATGCACTAAAACGTAAAATCGTCTGGATGAGCACGCAGATTAAGTTCACGTAGTGCACTGGAGTATTTTTAAGAAATAGTAGCAACGTTATTTAGAAAAAGTGTAGGATAATAGTTTGCCAGTGCCAGCTCATATTACAAAAGCAGTGCTACGAAGGTTTAAGAGCTGTAAATGATTTTAATGCAGGAATAGGAAATTCATATACAGCGTTAAAATCTGGCTTAATTGTTTTTACGACATTTTCATAACACAGGTCTTTCCTTTTTAAAATAAAATTACTACGTAATTACTCTTACTACTTACACATAACTATAAAACACTCAACATTAAAGTAATTCAAGCTGTGAATGGTAAAGCTAATATGAGACTGTGTACACGTATCTTTGTACATGTACCTTGAATATCGTCTTCTTCATAGTGACGTCCTTCTTGCTGAAGACCGACACGTTTAAGGTGTTTTAATAACACTTCTCTATAGTGTAATCCTGAACGCCTTATATAAATTCTGCAGATACGAGTATTTTTTGTGTCAGATCATAGAGACACACGAAGTTTGGAAGCGTATCATTTAATACACAGATTAATGAACTGTTTGTTTAACGAAGTGCAGCTGTAAGTAACATTATATGATTCTACTAATATAAATCCAGCAAATAAATAAAGGATGGCGATGTGGCTCTCAAAACAGTCACCTTTTGACCGATACAGCTACATAAACCACAGCTGCAGGCGTGTTTCTAACATTCGTGATAGCTTAAGATCATATGATTGATGGTACTGGCACAAAACAACTACAGGGCTAGAAAGCAGTTGGTTAATAAAAGTAGTTTCTTTGCAGCATTTTAAATTAAAATTGATGTTTGGGCGTATTTAAATTGCAAGTATTGTCATAAACAGTTGCCACAACAATTCCAAAATCATTGCGTTGCAAGAAGTAATGCATGCACCATTGGATATAGAAAGAAACTAAACATGATGTGATATTCTGCATCGTGTCCCAAGAACTAATGCATCCCTCTCCATTGCTTACAGAAATCGTGCAATAATAACAAGGATAAAGGAGTGAGGAAGAGCTAACAGTGCTAATAAAAAGGGGAATAATTGACATGTACACTCGGAAAAGAGTTGTAAAAGTCAAAGACAACTTTTGTAAATGCTTTCATTGCAATGCTACACCTTTAACTTGCTTTCAAAGAACAAAATTTTAATAACTCTCTAAACATTAATGGATAGCATTGTGGGAGCTACTTCAGATCTCAAGTATTAAATGGAACAGTAAAGTACAACGACGTGTAACCTTCAGCGCTGTGCAACGTCTCTTTGTCTGTATCTCGTCGGAAATCAATGAGACAGTCAGTTTGTCAATGCTCTTACTGCTGGAAACAAGCGTTTATCTTAGTTGCTAATAAAAATGCAAATTATGCTTTTTTCCACCTGATGATGAAGGTGTGAGCCAACGGGACAAGTAGTGGAGTAATAAATTATTTACTGATTCAGAAACTAATTACTTTCAGAGGAAACGTTATAAACACAAAATGTTTCAAAGCAAATTTTTATGAAAAACGCAGTACACAGTGGAACAGAGTGAAAGAGAAGAATGGAAGACTCGGAATTTTTTACCCTTCCGGCTACATCGTTGCTTGAGTTCCTAAATGGGTCTAGGAGATTACTACTATGAGTTCTTCGATGGGAGATGACTCATTCCGTCTCCCAACTTATTCAACACTTCATTCATTCAACAGTCTCGGTGACTAGAAACGAAACTTGTTCACAGGAACTAAAATAAAAAAATCACTGTTTTATATTACTTGGCGTGAGTCTTTAGCTGTACCAGTGCTCACTTCCGGAATGATGAGTACGAGGCATTTACTTTCCGATATGATCATCCATTCCATCCTTGCTCATGTGTCCTTGCTGTCTCATCTCTTTCTTGCAGAATACTCAAGGATAAATGTAAGCAAACAGCAGATAATGTTGGTCACCTCCTTAAAAGAGCGCTGTACATTGTTTAGAATTGATGGTTCTGCGAAGTTTTGCTGGTGTTCATCATATTGTGGGGCGACGCGTCTAATATTAGCGATGGTTGTTTATAATTGTTGTCTTTGTTCTCCGTCTTTCTCACGCGAGCCTGGCAACTATTTTTGTGATCACCAAGAAAGCGATAGCGAACCTACTAACCTTAGTTTCCAGTCTGCACGACCACATTTTGGTCCAGCCCACTGAAAGAAATGTTTCTATTTTCTACTTAGCGTGATCAGGACTGTGATTATAAATTACGAATAAAGTTCTAGTTCATATATATATTGAGTAAAGTATCTCACGTACAACACTTTGAAAGTCACTATGTTCAATTGAAAGTAAATCTTTTTATTCTAAACAGCATTATTTTCAGTTCAGAGACGACCTCTACGGCAGTTCCTACCAAATTGTCTTTCGCTCTGACTACTAACGCTCAAATAAACGTTCAAAATAAATGCTCGTCACAAAATTGAAAATAATAGTCTGCACTTGCCACATGGATCGGTAATTCACGCGGTATACAGTCCTCGCGAGTTCACTATCAGTTATTACAGATAATACGCGATTTGTCACAGTCCGCCTCTGACGTCATCCTGCCTCTCGGGCTGTATTTATATATGTGCCGCAGCGGACGACCAGGGGAACATCTGTTGTCATCTGCATTATGCACACGGCAGCAGCCGCCGAACAACCGCTTTCTCGGACACTTAATCTGTAATAACAAAGTTACGAATTAATTTAGAATGTTCTTTATCTATACCCGCATTCAGGTAAGTTGATTGAAAGTGCAGAAAAAGCTTCATCTCGCTGAATAAAAACTTTGTCTTCTAGAATTTTTATGGTGGAACTAACGGTAGATCGTTACCTCTAAACTATAACGTTAATAGATCTTGTAGTGGTTGTTTTTCTAAAATTTGTTGTAGCTCTATTATTTGGTAGGTTTTATCAGATACTGAAACCAAATCTTTACACTATTAAAGTTGGTTTTCATTAAATTACTCAAAAAATATAAGAGGTAGCTTAACGTGGTCTCTTAGTTAAAATTGTTAAGTTGAACTCAAGCACAAAACAAATTTTTACGTTTCTAGGTTTAATATTTAGCACCCTCAATTTTTCTTAAAAATTTGGACTCTGGCTGTAATTTTAATTCTTTTGCTTTGAAACTTGCACCACTTATTTTGACCTCCATAGGCACATTCTGACCAAATACTGGCTTTCTGGCTTTTTATTTAGCGCCACTTATTTTTTCTTAAAACTGTATTTTTACGAAAAATATTGATTTAATTACTTTAGGACTTGATATTGAAACGTTATTACAATAACATATATACTGACAAATCCTGAAATTTAAATTTTGACTTTTAATCTTATACTTAATTATGGTACAATACTTGTGCGCTAAGCGCAGACGCTTCAAGATGACGTGGCGCTAGTAGCAGTGAACTGGGGTAAATCCCGGCACACTCGCTCGCATCTGTATATCACACACGATACAGCGCTTGTTTCGCTTCAGTACTATAACTCGGGGCACACTTATTTAGTTTACTTGGCTCAAATGGCTCTGAGCACTATGGGACTTAACATCTGAGGTCATCAGTCCCCTAGAACTTAGAACTACTTAAACCTAACTAACCTAAGGACATCACACACATCCATGCCCGAGGCAGGATTCTAACCTGCGACCGTAGCGGTCGTGCGATTTAGTTTACTGTTGAGCCATTGTGGACATGGAACAGCGGATGGTCAAATATTTAACAAAGGAATTCGCCAAAAAGCAGTGCAATTGTGAAGTTATTTTATTTTCGTTGCCAGTTTCGGCAATTCATTACGCCGTCTTCAGGCCCCATATGCACCTCTCAAAAACAATCGATATTGGCATACGGGGCCATATGTTACTGGAAGTCGCGAATTCGTCCTCAAGTGCTTCCTTCGATGACTTGACTTCCCCCGAAGACTTGTTGTCAAGTCTTCGAAGGAAGCATCTGAGAATGAAATCACGAGGTCCACTAACTTATGGCCCCTGCAGGCCAATTTCGAACATTTTTAGAGGTGCATATGGGGCCTGAAGATCTCGTAATGAATTACCGAAACTGGAAGCGAAAATAAAGTAACTTCTCAATTGCACTGCTGTTTGGAGAATTTCTTGATGACTATTTAAGCTACTGTGAACATGAACCAGAACTCCTATTTGAAATTCCTCGGTGATCAGTTGTTGCCCTTTCTTCTACAGCTTCATGATGAGAATGCTGTGGGCACTCTGTTCTTCCTTCGTCCACGATATGTTATTTCGCTTCCAAGATCCCAAAATTTATTCTCGTCGTCTACATTGTGGTCCCCAGTTTTAATTATAAGATTATCGCTAGATTAATTTGTACTATTTCTCATTATTTTCGCCTTTCGTCGGTTTACTCTCAATCCATATTTTGTGCTCAATTCATTCCATTTTATAAGTCCTGTAACTATTGCGTTTTTTTAACAGATTTGAAGATGGCAGTGGCCGAAACCGGTCATAATCAAATAAATTTATGTGATCAAGACGGACCTGTAAAACAAAGTGCCAAAAATATGATCACGGACACATTTTCAGACTCTATGTCTTCAATTGAGCAGAGATTTTCTCTGACTTCTTTCCGAGGCCTCCCCTATCTCGTTTACTTTATTTTAGTTTAAAACATTAGGTTCTCTAGGCCTTCGTTTGTTTAACACAGATCCAGCCTTTTGAAATTTCTTCACTAATCTGCGTATCGTCGATTCATAGAGAACAAGCACGCCGGGGAATTTTCGGATGGATTCTAGCCGGCACTCCACGATGCTGTTTTTTCATAGTTCAACACAAGAAACACTCACTGATCCTTCGTGTATACCATACCGAATGGAAACACGACAGGAAACTCAAAGCACAACACGCGAACACTCCGTCACACAGTACAGAAGACATGCCCACGGTGTCTCTGTGTGAGGACCGGGCCCAGCGACATATGGGCAGAGAAAGCTGCGGACTCGGCACAGTTACAGTAATGACCTCTAGCATCAATATTTGGTGCCATTAAACTTGATAAAAAAACTCAAAAAGAAAACACCAATACACTCAGTTGCACAGTGTAGAGGGCACGCGCGAAGTATTGGTATCCGAGAACTACACATAGCAAAACCGGCAGACCAGCGCAACAGCCGGCAAACGGAACGCACGACCCGCAGACCCCTCCCGGGCGTCTTTCGTGAGACAACCTGCATGTTACCCGTTCTTCCCAGAAACCTTCTCATATTTTTCGAACGCTTTTTTAGCTCAACAAATCTAAACGTGCTTTGATTTTTCTTCGGTCTTGTTTCCATTATCAAGTGCAAAGTCAGAACTCTCTGCCACCGACACCTTTCCTAAAGCCAAGCTGATCATCACCTAACAAATCCTCAGTTTTCTGTTTTATTCTTCTGTATATTTTTCTTGTCAGCATTCTAGAAGCGTGAGCCGTTAGGCAGATTGTGAGATGGTTCTCGCATTTATCTGCCTTTGTACCTCTGGGACTGTATAAATTATATCTTTCCGAATTGTGATGGTACGTGTCCGGTTTCACAAATTCTACACGCCAGCTTGAATAGTCGTTTGGCTGCCATTTCCCCAATGATTTTAGAAATTTCGAAAGAATGTCATCTACGCGTTCCGAATTTTTGTCGCAAGTCTTTCAAAGCTCTGTTAAGCTCTCATTCTGATACTGGAATATTTAAGTCTTCCATACCTACTCCCAGCTTGATAAACATATTATGTAGGTCATTACACAAAACAGAGATTGTAGTGGTGAACAAAGCACAAAGCGGCACAATGATCTTAATTATGGTGTGACAAGAAAATGAAGCAGGTAAAAGCCGTACCTGCGTCCGCAACTAGACATGAATTAAATGAAATATTCTAAAAAATACAATAGTTACTACTACGCTTTAAATGGCCCTTTAGTATTTTCTCGCCAAAATAACAGGTCTGTATGAATCAAATACAGTGATGTAAATTCATGCAGTACTTTAAAGCTGAGGCAACCGTCCATGGCTGAAAAGCTATGTTGTTACCTGAAATCAAAATGAAATGTATACTTTTATTCATAGACTTCATACTGTAGTGTTCACCTTTGTTTCAGTTTTGAGGATTTTAAGATAACCCTAACGGCCTAAATCTGTAATGAACTATATTAAATCGCACTTGTCGCTAATAAATTATAGGTTATAATACTTTGGGTCAGTTAGAAACAAATTAAAGGCTTTCTGAGTATGTAAGTACAGGGGGCAGACAAAAATATGAAAACCTTCTCGGAATGGATACACACAGGTTCTGTACGGCTTTTAAGGGAATCCTCTAGCATTCCTCATGCTAAATGGCGGCAAGTTCAGGTAACAATGATGGTGTTGTGTAGCTATTAAGCATCCTTCTCTCCCAAGTATTCCACAAAGCCTGAATAATATTATCTGTTGACTGTGGTGGCCAGTGGACAAGCGACAGTTAATCGTCGATCTCACAAACCAGTCTTACGCGATGCGAGCTGTTTTTTTTTTTTTTTCTTTATTGTTATTTTCAAACCCGTACAAACAGGCAGGCTGTCAGCAGCATGGTACGCCGCTCTTCAGCCGTAGAGGAGATAAAGAAAGAACAGAAAGAATACACAAATGTGACATAACGGTGGGTAGTAAAACAGTCGACACATAAAGACAAACACGGAGCCGTTCACACTCGACGATAATTCACTACAAACTGTTGTCACGACGCACTAACACTGAAGATGGCGATGGCACAGGTGAACGATGGAGTATGACGGGAACACTGAACACTAAACATGACGGCACTCACGAGACACTGATGGCGATGATCTCCGGCGCGCGAATGTCCACTCAGCGTGTACGAGTCCGGGGACCTGCCAAGAGAGGAGGTGGAGGAGGAGGAAGGGGAAATGGGAGAGGGGAGAGCGATGCGAGCTGTGTTAACGGGGGCCTTTACGTGTTGGAATACATCAACATCATTTGAGAGCAAATATTGTCGCACGGGATGGACATGCTCAGCCAAAACTGTCACATAATCCTTGGTAGCAATGGAGCATTGCAGAGTAACCATGGAACCCATGGAATACTACGATATGGCTGCCCAAATAGTCACCGATCTTCCGTCATGTTTCAGTTTTGGGACGTAAACACAGCCAGAAGACGGAAAAAGCGTGGGACAAGAATAGTCCAAACAAACGACTTCCTTCCACTGCTCCATAGTTCATATTTTGTAGCCTCGGCACCTCGTTTTCCTCTTACGGTTTCTGCATCACTGATGTGTAGCTTTGGAATTGAGTCTCACCCTGCGATTCCCTTACTTATGGAACAAACTTCGTATTGTTTTGATGCTGAAAGGGTACGCGAGTGCGACATTTACTTCTATAGAGACTTTTGCGGCTGTCGTCCAGTTACACTACTGGCCATTAAAATTGCTACACCAAGAAGAAATGCAGATGATGAACGGGTATTCACTGGACAAATATATTATACTAGAACTGACATGTGATTACATTTTCACGCAATTTGGGTGCATAGATCCTGAGAAACCAGTACCCAGAACAACCACCTCTGGCCGTAATAACGGCCTTGACACGCCTGGGCATTGAGTGAAACAGAGCTTGGATGGCGTGTACAGGTACAGCTGCCCATGCAGCTTCAACACGATACCACAGTTCATCAAAAGTAATGACTGACGTATTGTGACGAGCCAGTTGCTCGGCCATCATTGACTAGACGTTTTCAATTGGTGAGAGATCTGGAGAACGTGCTGGCGAGCGCAGCGGTCGAACATTTTCTGTATCCAGAAAGGCCCGTACTGGACCTGCAACATGCGGTCGTGCGTTATCCTGCTGAAATGTAGGGTTTCGCTGGGATCGAATGAAGAGTAGAGCGACGGGTCGGAACACATCTGAAATATAACGTCCACTGTTCAAAGTGCCATCAATGCGAACAAGAGGTGACCGAGACATGTAACCACCCCATACCATCACCCCGGGTGATACGCCAGTATGGCGATGACGAATATACGCTTCCTATGTGCGTTCACCGCGATGTCGCCAAACACGGATACGACCATCATGATGCTGTAAACAGAACCTGAATTCATCAGAGAAAATGACGTTTGGCCATTCGTGCACCCAGGTTCGTCGTTGAGTATTCCATCGCAGGCACTCCTGTGTGTGATGCAGCGTCAAGGGTAACCGCAGCCATGGCCTCCGAGCTGATAGTCCATGCTGTTGCAAACGTCGTCGAACTGTTCGTGCAGATGCTTGTCTTGCAAACGTCCTCATCTGTTGACTCACGGATCGAGACGTGGCTTCACGATCCGTTACACCCATGCAGATAAGATGCCTGTCATCTCGACTGCTAGTCATACGAGGCCGTTGGTATCCAACACGGCGTTCCGTATTACCCTCCTGAACCCACCGATTCCATATTCTGCTAACAGTCATTGGATCTTGACCAACGCGAGCAGCAATGTCGAGGCACCATAAACCGCAATCGCGATAGGCTACAATCCGGAATCGTGATAGTACGCATTTCTCCTCCTTACACGAGGCATCAAAACAACGTTTCACCAGACAACGCCGGTCAACTGCTGTTTGTATATGAGAAATCGGTTGGAAACTTTCCTCATGTCAGCACGTTGGAGGTGTCGCCACCGGCGCCAAACTTGTGTGAATGCTCTGAAAAGCTAATCATTTGCATATCACAGCATCTTCTTCCTGTCGGTTAAATTTCGTATCTGTAGCTCGTCATCGTTGTGGTGTAGCAATTTTAATGGCCAGTAGTGTACTTTTGCAGCGACTTTTGCGGCTATCGTCCAGTTACGTTTCAATACGATCCTCTTCAGTGACCGTCTGTCACGATCACTGAGCACACATTTTCGTTATCGTTGTGACTTATCGGATGATGTTTTCCGCTTTTTCTGTTTGTGCTATAAATGTTCGGATCAGTGCTTCTTGAAAGAACAAAATCTTCGTTACGGAGGCACCCCCCATACGAGCACCAACAATTTGGCCACTTTCGAACTCACTTAACTCCGACACAGTGCACTCCCAACTGCACAGAACACTGCCCTGACCACGACAGATACTCGCATTACATTGAGGTAGTTGCACAGGCGCCGTTCGTGGTCGAAAACAACTGCGCCACCCGCGGACGTGGTTAGCATCTGCGTTTATGTTCAAGGTTGTATTTCCTAACTTTCAGATGTAATAAAAGATATTTCAGGTTGCTCTTACTTATACCTGTGGCATAAACTACTTAATACATCGTTAATCGTCGATAGTTCAGTTTTATATTGTCCACTTATTCGATGTTATTCTCTGCACTGTGATTACTCTGCTATTCACAATAAAGTGCCTGGCAGAGGGTTCAATAAACCACCTTCATGCTGTCTCTCTACCTTTCCACCCTCGAACGGCACGCGGGAAAATCGAGCACTTAAATTTTTCTGTGCGAGCCCTGATTTCTCTTATTTTATCGTGAAGATCATTTCTCCCTATGTAGGTGGGTGCCAACATTATGTTTTCGCAATCAGAGGAGAAAACTGGTGATTGAAATTTCATGAAAAGATCCCGTCGCAAAGAAAAACGCCTTTGTTTTAATCATTGCCACTCCAATTCACGTATCATGTCTGTGACACTATCTCCCCTATTTCGCGATAGTACAGAACGAGCTGCCCTTCTTTGTACTTTTTCGATGTCATCCGCCAGTCCCACCCGATGCGGATCACACACCGCACAGCAGTACTTCAGAATAGGGCGGACAAGCGTAGTGTAAGCAGTCTCTTTGGTAGACCTGTTGCACGTTTTAAGCGTTCTGCCAGTGAATCGCAGTCTTTGGTTCGCTCTGCCCACAATATTATCTATGTGATCCTTCCAATTTAGTTTATTTGTAATCCCTAAGTATCTAGTTCAATTTACAGCCCTCAGATTTGTGTGAATTATCGCGTAATCGAAATTTAGCTGATTTCTTTTAGTACTCATGGGAATAACTTCACACTTTTCTTTACTCAGGGTCAATTGCCACTTTTCGCACCATACAGATATCTTATCTAAATCATTTTGCAAGTCGTTTTGATCATCTGATGACTTTACAAGACGGTAAATGACAGCATCATCCGCAAACAATCTAAGACGGCTACTCATTTTGTCTCCTATGTCGTTAATATAGATCAGGAACAATAGAGGGCCTATAACACTTCCTTGGGGAACGCCGGATATTACTTCTGTTTTACTCGATGACTTTCCGTCTATTACTACGATATGTGACCTTTCTGATAGGAAATCACGAATCCAGTCGCACAAATGAGGCGATATCCCCTAGGCACGCAGTTTGATTAGAAGACGCTTGTGAGGAACGGTGTCGAAAGCCTTCTGGAAATTTAAAAATATGGAATCAACTTGACATCCCCTGTCGATAGCACTTATTACTTCATGAGTATAAAGAGCTAGTTGTGTTTCACAAGAACGATATTTTCTGAATCCGTGCTGACTATATGTCAATAAATCGCTTTCTTCGAGGTACTTCATAATGTTCGAATACAGCATATGTTCTAAAACCCTACGTTAGTGATATAGGACTGTAATTCAGCGGATTACTCCTACTTCCCTTTTTGGGTATTGGTGTGACTTGAGCAATTATCCAGTCTTTAGGTACGTATCTTTCTGTCCCCTTTGAAACCAGTCATACGATTCGCACTTGACGAATATGGAGGAATAGTTTCCTAATAATACTTACCCAACTTTGTAGGATGTGGTCGCATGACTTGTGATACTGCGCAAAATTACCAACGTTGTTGTTGTGGTCTTCAGTCCTGAGACTGGTTTGATGCAGCTCTCCATGCTACTCTGTCCTGTGCAAGCTTCTTCATCTACCAGTACCTACTGCAGCCTACACCCTTCTGAATCTGCTTAGTGTATTCATCTCTTGGTCTCCCTCTACGATTTTTACCCTCCACGCTGCCCTCCAATACTAAATTGGTGATACCTTGATGCCTCAGAACATGTCCTATCAACCGATCCCTTCTTCTAGTCAAGTTGTGCCACAAACTTCTCTTCTCCCCAATCCTGTTCAATACCTCCTCATTAGTTACGTGATCTACCCACCTTATCTTCAGCATTCTTCTGTAGCACCACATTTCGAAAGCTTCTATTCTCTTCTTGTCCAAACTGGTTATTGTCCATGTTTCACTTCCATACATGGCTACACTCCATACAAATACTTTCAGAAACGACTTCCTGACACTTAAGTCTATACTCGATGTTAACAAATTTCTCTTCTTCAGAAACGATTTCCTTGCCATTGCCAGTCTACATTTTATATCCTCTCTACTTCGACCATCATCAGTTATTTTGCTCCCCAAATAGCAAAACTCCTTTACTACTTTAAGTGTCTCATTTCCTAATCTAATTCCCTCAGCATCACCCGACGTAATTCTACTACATTCCATTATGTTTGTTTTGCTTTTGTTGATGTTCATCTTATACCCTCCTTTCAAGAGACTATCCATTCCGTTCAACTTTTCTTCCAAGTCCTTTGCTGTCTCTGACAGAATTACAATGTCATCGGCGAACCTCAAAGTTTTTATTTCTTCTCCATGGATTTTAAGTCCTACTCCGAATTTTTCTTTTGTTTCCTTTACTGCTTGCTTAATATACAGATTGAATAACATGGGGGATAAACTACAACCCTGTCTCACTCGTTCCCAACCATTGCTTTCCTTTCATGCCCCTCGACTCTTGTAACTGCCATCTTGTTTCTGTACAAATTGTAAATGGCCTTCCGCTCGCTGTATTTTACCCCTGCCACATTCAGAATTTGAAAGAGAGTATTCCAGTCAACATTGTCAAAAGCCTTCTCTAAGTCTACAAATGCTAGAAACGTAGGTTTGCCTTTCCTTAATCTTTCTTCTAAGATAACTCGTAGGGTCAGTATTGCCTCACATGTCCCAACATTTGTACGGAATCCAAACTGATCTTCCCCGAGGTTGGCTTCAACCAGTTTTTCCATTCGTCTGTAAAGAATTCGCGTTAGTATTTTGGAGTTGTGACTTGTTAAACTGATAGTTCGGTAATTTTCACATCTGTCAACACCTGCTTTCTTTGGGATTGGAATTATTATATTCTTCTTGAAGTCTGAGGGAATTTCGCCTGTCTCATACATCTTGCTTACCAGATGGTAGAGTTTTGTCAGGACTGGTTCTCCCAAGGCTGTCAGTAGTTATAATGGTATTTTGTCTACTTCCGGGGCCTTGTTTCGACTTAGGTCTTTCAGTGCTCTGTCAGACTCTTCACGCAGTATCATATCTCCCATTTCACCTTCATCTACCTCCTCTTCCATTTCCATAATATTGTCCTCAAGAACATCGCCCCTGTATAGACCCTCTATATACTTCTTCCACCTTTCTGCTTTCCCTTCTTTGCTTAGAACTGGGTTTCCATCTGAGCTCTTGATATTCATGCAAGTGGCTCTCCTTTTTCCAAAGGTCACCTTAATTTTCCTGTAGGCAGTATCTGTCTTACCCCTCGTGAGATAAGCCTCTACATCCTTACATTTGTCCTCTAGCCATCCCTGCATAGCCATTTTGCACTTCCTGTCGATCTCGTTTTTGAGACGTTTGTATTCCTTTTTGCGTGCTTCACTTACTGCATTAGAGAGGGAAAATTCAGTAGCTGCAAAACCAATCTCAAAAACAGATCTATTTATGTCAAATGAACCATGTTCCCGCAGAAACGGATACCTCTGTCTTGTGTTTTGCCCTGTGACAAGTACCGAGCAACGTGATCGCTTTCTTTGATACACCTTCACCGTCTTCGCGTCTGCCAGTATGAGAATGCACTGCAACCGGACGCCGCGCCGCCGTGTGGCCAGCGCCTGCGCTCCGCAGACCCCGCAACACGCGATACATGCTCGGTGGGTTGCGGTCGGCGTAGGTGCCGGCGTGGGCGGCGAGGCACCGCCCGGCCCGGGCTAGGCGGCGTGTGGGCGGCAGCTCTAGCCCCACAGCTGCTGCAGCACGAGGCGGTGCGTGGGTGGCGCTCTGCACGCCCGCGGCGCTTTGTTGCTCTACGAGCTCTCCACCGCGTTCTTTCTACCGCTGTAATGGACGTTTACCAAAGCGTTCTCCAGATAAACCCACACATCTCCATCTGCGTCTGCAAATATCCTTTGTCACAATGTCTTAACCGCAAACAAACCACTATAGGTAGGGACGGGAAGAAATCGTTTTATTTTATGGCCAATTTCGGTGTTATTTTTGGCCAAATTCGGTGTTATTTCTTGCTGAATTCGGTGTTTTGTTTTTGCCACGTAGGGTGTTCTTCTTTCCCAGGTCCTGTGTTATGTTCTTTGCCGGTTTCGTTACGTTTTTTGCCAGATTCGATGTTACTTTGCCGGCCGGGATGGCCGAGCGGTTCTAGGCGCTACAGTCTGGAGCCGCGCGACCGCAACGGTCGCAGGTTTGGGTTGGGTTGGGTTGTTTGTGGGAAGAAACCAAACTACGAGGTCATCAGTCTCGTCGGATCACGGAAGGACGAGGAAGGAAGTCGGCCGTGCCCGTTCAGAGGGACCATCCCGACATTTGCCTGGAGTGATTTAGGGAAATCACGGAAAACCTAAATCAGGATGGCCGGACGCGGGATTGAACCATCGTCCTCCCGAATGCGAGATCGCAGGTTCGAATCCAGACTCGGGCATGGATGTGTGTGATGTCCTTAGGTTAGTTAGGTTTAAGTAGTTCAAAGTTCTAGGAGACTGATGACCTCAGAAGATAAGTGCCATAGTGCTCAGAGCCATTTGAAACATTTGATGTTACTTTTTTTGCCACACTTGGTGTCACATTTGTGCCAATGTATTCGTATTTTTGTCAAATTCTCTTGCTAAATTCGGTGTAATTTTTGTCAAATTCGTTGCTGTATGCAAATGTCACGTTTTTTGCGATTTTTGGCATTTTTGCTCATTTTTGAGTTTTGCCAATTCCTCTGTTTTTGTCAGTTTCGTATTTTACCTTTTTGTTTTTATTTTTGGCAAATTTGGAGTTATTTTTTGCCGAATTAGGAGTTATATTTTTTGCCAAGTTCGCTTTTACCTTTTCTGCCAAACTCATTCGTTTCTTTACCAAACTCGATATCTTTTGCCAAATTCAGTTTTTTTCTCGTCATATTCATTGTTTTATGCCGAACTTGGTGAAACTGTTTCGCTATATTCATTGTTTTTATACCGATTTCGATGTTTCTTTCTTTTTTCTGTTCTTTCTGCAATTTTGGTGTATTTTTTGCCAGTTTGTAGCTTTTTTTGCAAATTGCACTATTAGATTTGACATCACATCATAGTAACATAAGAAATACGTTATAAGATTATACACGATTCTCAAAATAGCAGATAAGAAAACTGGTAAACTGTCATTCTCAGATTTCTAACATTTATTATACGCCAAAAGACAAATTTCGTGATATTGAATAAAAATCGCCGATTTCGCATTGTTTCGTAAAAACCATCGCTGTCGTGATATTTCGATAAAAATAGCCAATTTCGCGTTATCGTTTACAGAACATTTTCCTGTCCCTAACTGCAGGGAAACGGGTCAGTACGAGATTGTGCTGTTTTCTGCACACGTGAGTGCTTCAAGCTATTGTAGTGACATGTAGCTACGTCTCTGAATGGAAGGGAAGGTCCGATAACTATTTTCACTTGTTTTGAATTGCGACTTGTAAGTGAATGGTTGTTGTTCTTGTATCCAGTTGTATTTTTATAACTTTTGGTGAATTTCGACGTGAAATAAACCATTAATTGCTAATGTATGCCATTAAATAACGTGTCAGTCCCATTGTGTCCAGACATTTTTATGCAAGCAGATTTCACACTACATATTTCTTTTCCTCCCTAGAACTTCCAGATGGTGTTAACCTACATTATAAAGATTAATAGACAGCAGTGGCATGTTAAATCAGTGGAAATGATAGTTGCCATTTTATATTCTGAAACAGAATTCTTAAAAGTATTTAAGGAGTTTAACAAAGCCAAATTCCCCTTATGCCCAGTTCCGAATAGTTTCCGAGATAGAACACATGTACATTTCTATTTATTTTCTGTATTATTCATTGTCATTGTTTACGAGGTACCACAGCAATATAGAGGAAGCTGAGACGAACATTTTGATGCATTTCGATACAGAACGCTTGTGGTCTGTCAAATCGGAAAACTACCTCAAACTGGCCTACACAAAGTACCTAAGCTACAGTGCACGCGCGTCGCGCGAGATTTTCAATATTCTCGCGATCTCTCCGCGCAAACTGTTAGTCCAAGATAAAAAATAGATCGGATCTTTTTCGTAGCAAATTTAATTTAGTTTAATTGTGTACTGAGACACGTTTTCGCTGGACTGTACGGTTTTCGAATTATTAAAGAAAAATATACAAAAGTCATATTAAGCATGTTCTTTCTCGGAAACCATTCGCAATAGGTCATATGTCCATATGAAGCTTTTTGTTCCGAATCACCAATACTATCGCGTCTCAAAGTATGTACCTTTCATCCTGACTTACCCTGTATATATATATATATATATATATATATATATATATATATATATATATATATATATATATATATATATGAGGTTTGCATTAAAACAGACGTTCACTCGTTGTGAATGTATGAGAGAGGTGGCAGCACTGTATGGCACACACAACTGTAGAGGCAGCGGCGAATATGAGGTCTGTTTTTGATACTTAAAATGGCGGCGGTTTCATTGCAAGAACAGCGTGTGATCAGTCTTTTTTCCAATTGCGTGGAGTGACACCGACTGAAATTCATCGCCAGTTGAGTAACACATACTGTCATAGATGTGTCTAATGTGTGATCGCGGGTGCGACAGTTCAAAGAAGGCAGATCATCATGCGATAGCAAACCAAGACAATCTTGGCTTCCCACCAGCTGGTTTCATACATGGTCGAGCGAGCGAAAAAAGTTATTTTCGAGGATCGTGGAATGAGTGTGGAAGCATGGGATCTACGAACACAATCCTGCATGCAGAACTGAAAATGGGAAAAGTGTCCTCCAGATGGGTGCCACGAATGCCGATAGGCGACGACCGTAAGGCTCCACATGTGGCACGGTGACTTTCTTTTCATCGACTGTGACAGTGGACGAGATATGGATGCCGGTTTTCAATCAGCTCAGTGGAAACCCACTCAGTCATGCCACCACAAAAATTTCGGAAAAGCGCCAGTGCTGAGAACACGATGGTGGCCATATTCTGGGACAGCGATATCATAATCTTACTCATTGCTTTCCAAAGGGTACTACAGTGATAGGAACATTGTAGAAAAATGTTCTGAAGAACAACCATCTTCCAGTATTGCGTGTGTACGACCAGCAAAGGCTGCACATGAGCATTTTCACCAAGACAACACACCATCGTACAGGACGAAAGCGACGCTGCAATTTCCTCGTGACTATAACTATGAAGTGATTTCTGGTGCTTCCCACTCACTAGACTTGGCTCCTGGCGACATTTAGCTGTTTTCTCTCTCTGTAGTCGCACATTCACTAGCCATGTCAAAATTGCATCAGCAGTTTTCCGGTGGTGAAACCAAACTCCTAAAGAAGCGTTCGCAGCAGACATGGAATCAGGTGTTGACATTGTGAAAAATGTGTAAGGCTGCAATGAAATTACTTCGAGATGTGACAGGAAATTTTAGTTATTGTGTGTTTTTGTTTGTGAGAAAAAAAAATCGTAGGTGTTATAATTTAAGAGATGCTCATAATGTTTTCATTATCACATCGAAGCAATAAAATTATATAATTAATTTCTTCGCTTGCAATCGAATGTCCGTAGTCCCGGTACACATTGAAGTCCAGGTGTCACAGTACCATAGCGTTTCATTAGTGTAGCCAGAATAAAATCTGAAGTATCGTGTAGTAATTCGTAGCCTGTGTCCAACTGTGTCCAAATGTCAGTGCTGAGTAAGGGAAAATGTAAAACAATAATCTACCGTCAATTGACACGGAGTTAAGTGGTATAAGCTGAGAGAGAAATTTTAGTTGGAAAATTAATTAAAATCAACATACCTTTTGAATGAAGACAGATGCACCGACAGCACGGCAGAATGTGTTTGCAAAGATTACTATTCACTTCGTACATCATTCAGTTGTTTATATCTGTTATTTTCATAGTTTGTTTTTATGGTTTTATCTAAAATTTGCATAGTTTTGCCCATAATTTAAATTTTCTTGAAGCTACATGAATTCTAATAACAGAAATGGGAAGAAGAGACAAAACCCTTGAAAAATGGTGTGCCATTCATAGAATATACCATAAATAGTGAAGGTACCACAAGAATAAACAATTTTCACCATTGCAAGCACAAATTGTAAATAGTTAAACTTTGATTTGGGAGCAAATTATGGCAGGTAAAAATTATTATTAGATACGTTTATAGTGTGGAATTTTAGCACGTAGCTAGTGCCACAAACAGAATTTACGCAAATTTGTGTATCGAAAGTTGTATACAAGGACTGGTGATCACATGAGGCCCTTATGCGTCGTCAATGTCCACACTTTTCATAGGTTGGGTGCCAAGAGTTGGAGATGGGTGACAGTTTTCTGGAGGGTATGATGTAGTCTTTTTAAGATCGGCGACCAGATTACTCATGATCAGTCACCATGGGAAGGCGGCCATATTACTCATGATCAGTCTGCATGGGCATGGGCGGTGGTACAGCCGCATGTCTGAAATATTTCGCGTTTCTTTGGGCTTAGAAATATGCAGGTACTGTTCACACTGATTATTTTGAACAGAGTTGGACTGAGACAGAGCCGTCAGGAGTTTATTTAAATTTCTCAGCTAATAAGTATTTAGAAGAGTGCACCATTGTGACTGGTAATCAGTTTATTGATGAAGGTAATTCAGTAGTTCTATGGCTGTGAACACGGTCTGGTGTTTTTCAGCTACTTTGTTAATTTATTTAATTTTTATAGAGAGTTGCTTCTATTATACTGGAGGCTCAAGCTCTTTTATCAGTTAATCATAATGACTTGTGTTGATCACCAATCAACAGTTTGGTGAGACATTATTGTAACAACAGAGTATTTTATTAAAAGTTAACTATCGGTAGTTCGGCACGTGATTTTGTAGCGGCATCTACTTTCAACCTAGTAGACATTAAAGTTATGGCTAGTCGTCAGTAAGTATTTTATTAGTATTTTTATTAAATTTAAAGCGAATGAAGCTTAGGAAGAAGTGTGCCCCTAGACTAACAGACAGAGAACCAGTGATTTATAAGATTGAGGGTCGCATCCTGTCCGTCGGATGTATCACAATCGAGGCAATAGAGCAGAAACTGAAAATCAGTTTTCAACGTTTTTCTCCGTATTTTGAACGTGACAGACATCGCCAGCCATAGTGCTTTCCGACTGCTCACACCCATTCAGAAAGCCCACAAAATGAGGAAGCAGTGGAAATGCTGTAGCTGTGTCAGTCCAATCCAAATTATCTCTCAGCCACCACGTTACCAGGGACGAATGCTGAGTGTGTCGCTACTACCCCGAGAGGAGATCGAGGAGGAAAGCGGGTAGTGGGCACATGCAGATTCCACACCCACAGATAACCCTCATGGAGCATGAAAACAGCAAGTGCTTTTTGGGCCTGCCTTGATGTGGTGCAAACAGACTATGCTAATAAAGGTCGTCTCCACAGTGGCATACTACTTAAGTCGTCTGTTGAGATTATGGGAAGCTGTGAAGACGAAACGACACCGAAAGCTGTGCAGTGGAGTGTTTTTGCTCCACTATGGTGTCCCAGTTGATTCTGTATACGGCACGGTCATAAGTTGTGCTTTTTTGAGCTATCAAATATTGTCTCAGTCTCTCAGTACCAGTATTCTCCGGACGTAGCACGCAGTGAGTTCCCCTTCTTTCCTAAGATGAGGAAACCATTGCGTGACAGGCAATTTCAGAATGACATAGAGGTGGTTTTCAAGCTGTAACGTTTCCTGAACAACCAAGATTAAGACATCTATAATCACAGTCTCCGCAAAGACGTCTCTCGTTGAGAGTATGTCGCATCGAAGGATGGATGTGTAGAGAAAGACTAGCACCACCACAATGGCTCATGGTAGTATCTTCCATTCTGCTAAAACAATGAAAAAATTACGAAATTAACGATTCCTAGAGCAAATACGTCAAATGTGCCAAATGCAGACGAACTTCAGGGAAATGTGAAACACATGACATGGCATAATTCACTACTGTCTCAAAATTAATCATAACCAAGGAATGATTGCATATTTCGTGCACAGTATGTCGGATGAGATATACTGTCACGGGATAGTCAAATATGGACGTCACCGTGGGTATGGATCAACTAAAAGACACAATCAGATTCTCTCATAACTTTGTAGATGTAGTACCCAAATCTCGGTTATAAGGCATTCGGAACTCTGCGCAACAGACCAAATAAACTCAAAGAAGATTCCAAATTAAACTTGTACTGGAACACATATTATCAACCCCTGATAATATACACAAATTCCCACTTCCCGTACACAGAAGGCAACAGACTGCAGGAGAAGAATGTATGATACAAAGTAATTTAAATATACCCATTGCAAACAATCCTGTCGGAGGAACATCCGCAACTGAGCATTAACGCCAGAGGTTGAAAATACCGCTACAGTTATAAGGTTCTTTTATTTAGAACACGAACGGTTTCGGGCTGTTACACGTCCGTGCTCAGGTGTTATACTTAAAATAACAAGAGACGGGAGATAATAGAATTTACACGCGGCAATACACACAAAAAACTAAAAAAGTTCCATAAAATATTTTAGAAACCACCGGTCGGGCTAGGTGCTGTAAAACCTAAGTCAGAGGCAAAGGGACCCAAGGCAGTACAATGGACGACTGCCTGTGTAAAGAAATATGCAATGAATACCACGACACTTGGCGTGCTGTGACCCCGGGCGCCGCGATGGACGAGAGGAGGACGCGGTGTATTACCAGCGAGCGCAGAGCACGGTGTAGCGTATGCCAAGGGGGAAGCGAACTCGTAAACCAGAGTGGCAAAGGTACTTCACATCGCGTAACATATTTTCGCGGGTCTTATCCTATGTAAGCATCGATTAGTTGACTTTTTAATTAGCAGGTTTTAAATTGACTCCACTTTTAGTGCGTAACTTTAGTACTATTGCTGCGTGTAAAAACTATTATCTTTCGTCTCTTGCTATTTTCAGTACAACACTTGAAACTACAGCCGTAATTTTTCCCGAGGACATGCAGCTTCACTGTATGATTAAATGATGATGGCGTCCTCTTGGGTAAAATATTCCGGAGGTAAAATAGTCCCCCATTCGGATCTCCGGGCGGGGACTACTCAAGAGGACGTCGTTATCGTTATCAGGAGAAAGAAAACTGGCGTTCTACGGACCGGAGCGTGGAATGTCAGATCCCTTAATCGGGCAGGTAGGTTAGAAAATTTAAAAAGGGAAATGGATAGGTTAAAGTTAGATATAGTGGGAATTAGTGAAGTTCGGTGGCAGGAGGAGCAAGACTTTTGGTCAGGTGATTACAGGGTTATAAATACAAAATCAAATAGGGGTAATGCAGGAGTAGGTTTAATAATGAATAAAAAAATAGGAGTGCGGGTTAGCTACTACAAACAGCATAGTGAACGCATTATTGTGGCCAAGATAGACACAAAGCCCATGCCTACTACAGTAGTACAAGTTTATATGCCAACTAGCTCTGCAGATGATGAAGAAATTGATGAAATGTATGACGAGATAAAAGAAATTATTCAGGTAGTGAAGGGAGACGAAAATTTAATAGTCATGGGTGACTGGAATTCGTCAGTAGGAAAAGGGAGAGAAGGAAACATAGTAGGTGAATATGGATTGGGGGGAAGAAATGAAAGAGGAAGCCGCCTTGTAGAATTTTGCACAGAGCATAACTTAATCATAGCTAACACTTGGTTCAAGAATCATAAAAGAAGGTTGTATACCTGGAAGAATCCTGGAGATACTAATAGGTATCAGATAGATTATATAATGGTAAGACAGAGATTTAGGAACCAGGTTTTAAATTGTAAGACATTTCCAGGGACAGATGTGGATTCTGACCACAATCTATTGGTTATGAACTGCAGATTGAAACTGAAGAAACTGCAAAAAGGTGGGAATTTAAAGAGATGGGACCTGGATAAACTGAAAGAACCAGAGGTTGTAGAGAGTTTCAGGGAGAGCATAAGGGAACAATTGACAGGAATGGGGGAAAGAAATACAGTAGAAGAAGAATGGGTAGCTCTGAGGGATGAAGTAGTGAAGGCAGCAGACGATCAAGTAGGTAAAAAGACGAGGGCTAATAGAAATCCTTGGGTAACAGAAGAAATATTGAATTTAATTGATGAAAGGAGAAAATATAAAAATGCAGTAAATGAAGCAGGCAAAAGGGAATACAAACGTCTCAAAAATGAGATCGACAGAAAGTGCAAAATGGCTAAGCAGGGATGGCTAGAGGACAAATGTAAGGATGTAGAGGCTTGTCTCACTAGGGGTAAGATAGATACTGCCTACAGGAAAATTAAAGAGACCTTTGGAGAGAAGAGAACCAGTTGTATGAATATCAAGAGCTCAGATGGCAACCCAGTTCTAAGCAAAGAAGGGAAGGCAGAAAGGTGGAAGGAGTATATAGAGGGTTTATACAAGGTCGAAGTACTTGAGGACAGTATTATGGAAATGGAAGAGGATGTAGATGAAGATGAAATGGGAGATAAGATACTGCGTGAAGAGTTTGACAGAGCACTGAAAGACCTGAGTCGAAACAAGGCCCCGGGAGTAGACAACATTCCATTAGAACTACCGATGGCCTTGGGAGAGCCAGTCCTGACAAAACTCTACCATCTGGTGAGCAAGATGTATGAGACAGGCGAAATACCCACAGACTTCAAGAAGAATATAATAATTCCAATACCAAAGAAAGCAGGTGTTGACAGATGTGAAAATTACCGAACTATCAGTTTAATAAGTCACAGCTGCAAAATACTAACGCGAATTCTTTACAGACGAATGGAAAAACTGGTTGAAGCCAACCTCGGGGAAGATCAGTTTGGATTCCGTAGAAATGTTGGAACACGTGAGGCAATACTAACCTTACGACTTATCTTAGAAGAAAGATTAAGAAAAGGCAAAGCTACGTTTCTAGCATTTGTAGACTTAGGGAAAGCTTTTGACAACGTTAACTGGAATACTCTCTTTCAAATTCTGAAGGTGGCAGGGGTAAAATACAGGGAGCGAAAGGCTATTTACAATTTGTACAGAAACCAGATGGCAGTTATAAGAGTCGAGGGGCATGAAAGGGAAGCAGTGGTTGGGAAGGGAGTGAGACAGGGTTGTAGACTCTCCCCGATGTTATTCAATCTGTATATTGAGCAAGCAGTAAAGGAAACAAAAGAAAAATTGGAGTAGGTATTAAAATGCATGGAGAAGAAGTAAAAACTTTGAGGTTCGCCGATGACATTGTAATTCTGTCAGAGACAGCAAAGGACTTGGAAGAAAAGTTGAACGGAATGGACAGTGTCTTGAAAGGAGGATATAAGATGAACATCAACAAAAGCAAAACGAGGATAATGGAATGTAGTCAAATTAAATCGGGTGATGCTGAGGGGATTAGATTAGGAAATGAGACACTTAAAGTAGTAAAGGAGTTTTGCTATTTAGGGAGTAAAATAACTGATGATGGTCGAAGTAGAGAGGATATAAAATGTAGACTGGCAATGGCAAGGAAATCGTTTCTGAAGAAGAGAAATTTGTTAACATCGAGTATAGATTTAAGTGTCAGGAAGTCGTTTCTGAAAGTATTTGTATGGAGTGTAGCCATGTATGGAAGTGAAACATGGACAATAACCAGTTTGGACAAGAAGAGAATAGAAGCTTTCGAAATGTGGTGCTACAGAAGAATGCTGAAGATAAGGTGGGTAGATCACGTAACTAATGAGGAGGTATTGAACAGGATTGGGGAGAAGAGAAGTTTGTGGCACAACTTGACTAGAAGAAGGGATCGGTTGGTAGGACATGTTTTGAGGCATCAAGGGATCACAAATTTAGCATTGGAGGGCAGTGTGGAGGGTAAAAATCGTAGAGGGAGACCAAGAGATCAGTACACTAAGCAGATTCAGAAGGATGTAGGTTGCAGTAGGTACTGGTAGATGAAGAAGCTTGCACAGGATAGAGTAGCATGGAGAGCTGCATCAAACCAGTCTCAGGACTGAAGACCACAACAACAACAACTTGAAGATGGGCGTATAAGAGCCCAAAACCTGATACGGGCTAAAGGAAAGAACCTTGAAATTAAAGCAGTATTTTCAATGTCTGACAACCATTGCAATAAAACGGTTTGTTAACAACAAGATCAGATGATAAATAAACAAAATTTTAAAACATATATGATCTAGCACTCGATTAGGACAGCTAAAGGCGCTTACTCAAAATTACACAAAATATGAAAATTTATTCATTTAACTGGAAACTTATTTAAGAGTTTATGCTAGCAGTTATTACGCCTTATAGACTGTAATAAGAGTGGTATACAAATGCATTATATTTAGGTATATAATTTGCAAAAATATGCTCTTTATTTAGCTCTTGTGCAGTATGAATGATATCTCACTGTCGCACTGTGTGGCTCATCTTTCCTAGCAATCGTGGTTAACTTACGTAGTCGGAGGTAATATGGCAAATCAGGAGCAATGTGAGACCGGTATACAAAGAGGCAGGTAGCAAATGCAAATTTATAAAGTCATACATACCACTAGTGCTACATTTTATTTGGGTACACGTCTATTCAGCGAAACGATAGATTGAATCTATTAAGTCGTTCATTCCACTTACATAGTAATGTCCCATGCCAAAGTTAATTGTACAAAACTGCTCATAGCATTTTCGTTTAGGTTTATTATGTCTGAGAATTTCATCTAACCCTTATCAACAGGATGAAGCCGAAGTTCACAGAAACGAAAATTCGGGAATAGTCCAGGAAATTTTCTGAAGATTTTGTTATTAGAGACACATGGTCTTCACTGGGTCGTGACACAGTAGCATTGTATGTATAACTATTTTCACACAGTTTATCAGAATCTGTCAGATTCATTGAAAGTGGCGTAAGACATGTGTAGGTCGTCAACATCACCGCCACCTATGACGTAACGTGTTATTGACCGTGAGCTCCTCTTATCAATATATCCAACTGTTATTTCTGGGTAACGCCTGGATATTTAGCGATAGAGCTACTCCTATTAAGTACGCCGACATGCATGCTTATACACCGTCTGGTCTCGTGGTCTCGTTCTGTACGTAAGCTGCGTGTAGGCAACTGCATGGTAGCTGCAGTCTTCCCGCTCCGCTCTTCTCCGCTACGGATGTAAAGTGATACCTTGGGAGGCCCCGTCTTGAATTTCAGTGTAATTTCAAACGAGCGTAATTTCAGAGCTAAAGCGACGAGAAATTTTATAGACCGCGCATTAAAGTTTCATACAGTAATGAGCGTCCTACGGGTTACTGTAGTCAACTCCACAGTCGAGAACTCGAATGTCGTCAAGGTCGGTCACATAAAACTAAAAAGGAAAAGGTGTTAAGGCAACCGTTTATCAATTCTACACAAAAAATATCATTTGCAAATTTTTAGTACTATAATGTTCTGCAGTTTAAAGACACCTGGTAAAAACTGCAATTACAGCCAGTGTTAACGCAGAAATCAAATTCCATTTCAATAACCATTGCCATAATAATAACACTTTTCTTCTTCTTCTTCTCCACCTTCTGTATTAAGCCTGTTGTGGTGTGTTACGATTCCCATCTTTTTCTAAGTCTGACAGAATCTCTTTTCCCTTTTAGTTTAAAGGTTTTAATCTGACTTCGTAGTCTCTCTTGATCCATTCGTTGTAGATGTTGATCCCATTTATTTTTGTTTTTATCCAGCTTTCCTTTTACACACCATAATTTTTAGCTCCTGTCGAATACCTTCGTTTCCCATTTTATCTTTTCTTTTTCATCCCCTCGCCGCTGTAACAAACCCCATTTCTACTTCTTGTATTTTTTTTCTTTTTATTCAGTAGCCACGATGCACTTCCATGTAATACAGTTGGCAATGCGACAGCTTTACAAAATTTGACTTAGGTTCACTAGAAGATATTTTCATATTATATTCTGCACATGCCAAAAATAAGCGATAAAATTCTCTGAATAGGAGTAAACTGCAAGGGGAGGTGATATCATTGCTAAGGTTTGCAGACGACACGGATCTGCTTTCCAGATGCAAAAAAAGTGTTAGACATGAAGAAAAGAGTGGACAACGTGCACCGTTTGATCAAAAAGTTCCGAGACTGACTTTATTCCTGGCGTGCAAGCGACGGCAGCGCCGCAATTACGGTGGAGTTGAAGGAGTTGAACTAACAACTACAAACAACAGTAGTGCGTTCGACCAGTCAGTTGTGGGCAGGCAGTGACAGGTAGAGGTCGCGCGGCCGTAGTGAGCCAACGTTGTTGTGTAACAAATTGCAGTAGGGCAACATCTCTAAATCATGTGTTCGAGACACTCTCCGGAAAGTACCACCATCTTGGGCTCAAAAGCGCGGGACAGCGGCTGGCCGATGAAATGTAATAATACTGTACCAACAGCCATTATTTTTATATTGTTTCATTAGGAAACCATTTTCGACCTTCCAGTCACATCATGTTACAGGCGTTATCGCATGTCTGAAGAGCACGCTTCCTCATGAAACTCGGATATCTATGGAACCAGATAGGAATATTGATGCCTTGTCTTGTACATGCACGAGTGGTACTTGGTGTCATTCATGCCTGAAGATGACGTGACCGAGCGAGGTGGGGCAGTTGTTAGCACACTGTACTCGCATTCGGGAGGATGACGGTACAAACCTGCATCTGACCACCCAGGTCTAAGTTTTGCGCGATTTTCCTAAATCTCTCCAGGCAAATACCAGGATGGTTTCTTTAAAAGGGCACGGCCGATTTTCTTCCCCATCATTCATGCGACCCGAGCTTGTGTTCCGTCTCTAATGATCTCGATATCGACGGGCGTCAGACCCAATCTTCCTTCCTACCTTCCTTTGACGGTGACGTGATTGAAATTTCGGAACAGGCTGCCTGATCAAAGAATACCAAAATAACGGCTGTTGCTACAGTATTATTACATTCTCTCAAATGTTTTGAAGAAGAAAAATGTCTGTGCAAAGTTTGTCCCCTACACATTCACTCCCAAACAACGACGATATGACATCTTCCGGGACTTAATTGATATGCAATACTTGGAAAATTCTTTTCTGGAAAAAATTATCGCGAGTGGCGAGACCTGATGTTATCAATACGAACTTACACAAAACGACAAAGAGCAGGAATTCACATGAAAGGTCAATGGTTTGAAAGCATAACCGTCACTCAAGCTAACGTGACGTGCGAGCTGAACAAGTCCCAAACAAGGACATTTCTTGCTGTTTCGCATGGTTGTAGAAGTGCTCTGTGCGTAGTACTCAAGTCGAGGCTATGTAGAGCACCCGAAGTACAGCAAGAACCATCTTAACGTTTCTCTATTTCTTTATTATCAGGTCTCGAAAATTTTTGGAATGACAGTCTACTTAGCACGGAATATCACTTTGCTAAACAAAGATATTATGAAACGTACGGGGAAGGAGAGTAAGACAAGTTGAACATCAACACCAGGAACGAGAGAGGAGTGGAAGAGGAGAAAGAAGTCTCCAACCTAGGAAGGTAAGATTACACATAATGGCTGAATACAATGACGAAAAAAATATCGCAACACCAAGATTGAGTTGTACTACATAAACGAAAGTTGGTAGGCGTGTTTCTACATCTGAAAGATGATGTCTGTTCAGATTTTGCGCCGGTCGCATAAGAGTGGCGCTAGTAGTGCCGCTATGAGGATGCAAATCAGATTTGCTATAAATTCACGCTGTTACAGTCGTGACCGTTAACTTCCATTGGGATTGAAAGTGGTGAGTTGATGTTGGTCAAAAATTCCTTCACGACGACAAAGACGTTTTTATCGACAACACACTAAGTTTGAATTAGGTCGTGTAAAAGGGCTACGTGAAGCTAGATGTTCCTTCTGCGATGTTGCAGAAAGACTCTGGAAGGAATACAGCCACTGAGCATGATAGCTGGCAGCTGTGGCCACGAGAATGTTGCTCGCAAGAAGAAAATGGTTCAAATGGCTCTGGCTCTATGGGACTTAACATCTGAGGTCATCAGTCCCCTTGAACTTAGAACTACTTAAACCTAACTAACCTAAGGACACCACACACATCCATGCCTGAGGCAGGATTCGAGCCTGCGACTGTAGCGGCCGCGCGGTTCCAGACTGACGCGCCTTGAACCGCTCGGCCACTGCGGCCTGCTCGTAAGAAGACCAGGCTCCTGACGGACACCTGGCACTACCGAGAAGGAAGATCATCGTGTTTTGCGTATGGGTGTGTCACATCGTACTGCACCTGCAGCAGAGATTTGTGCAGCATTGGAACGACAGTGACACAACGAACTACACTCCTGGAAATTGAAATAAGAACACCGTGAATTCATTGTCCCAGGAAGGGGAAACTTTATTGACACATTCCTGGGGTCAGATACATCACATGATCACACTGACAGAACCACAGGCACATAGACACAGGCAACAGAGCATGCACAATGTCGGCACTAGTATAGTGTATATCCACCTTTCGCAGCAATGCAGGCTGCTATTCTCCCATGGAGACGATCGTAGAGATGCTGGATGTAGTCCTGTGGAACGGCTTGCCATGCCATTTCCACCTGGCGCCTCAGTTGGACCAGCGTTCGTGCTGGACGTGCAGACCGCGTGAGACAACGCTTCATCCAGTCCCAAACATGCTCAATGGGGGACAGATCCGGAGATCTTGTTGGCCAGGGTAGTTGACTTACACCTTCTAGAGCACGTTGGGTGGCACGGGATACATGCGGACGTGCATTGTCCTGTTGGAACAGCAAGTTCCCTTGCCGGTCTAGGAATGGTAGAACGATGGGTTCGATGACGGTTTGGATGTACCGTGCACTATTCAGTGTCCCCTCGACGATCACCAGTGGTGTACGGCCAGTGTAGGAGATCGCTCCCCACACCATGATGCCAGGTGTTGGCCCTGTGTGCCTCGGTCGTATGCAGTCCTGATTGTGGCGCTCACCTGCACGGCGCCAAACACGCATACGACCATCATTGGCACCAAGGCAGAAGCGACTCTCATCGCTGAAGACGACACGTCTCCATTCGTCCCTCCATTCACGCCTGTCGCGACACCACTGGAGGCGGGCTGCACGATGTTGGGGCGTGAGCGGAAGACGGCCTAACGGTGTGCGGGACCGTAGCCCAGCTTCATGGAGACGGTTGCGAATGGTCCCCGCCGATACCCCAGGAGCAACAGTGTCCCTAATTTGCTGGGAAGTGGCGGTGCGGTCCCCTGCGGCACTGCGTAGGATCCTACGGTCTTGGCGTGCATCCGTGCGTCGCTGCGGTCCGGTCCCAGGTCGACGGGCACGTGCACCTTCCGCCGACCACTGGCGACAACATCGATGTACTGTGGAGACCTCACGCCCCACGTGTTGAGCAATTCGGCGGTACGTCCACCCGGCCTCCCGCATGCCCACTATTCGCCCTCGCTCAAAGTCCGTCAACTGCACATACGGTTCACGTCCACGCTGTCGCAGCATGCTACCAGTGTTAAAGACTGCGATGGAGCTCCGTATGCCACGGCAAACTGGCTGACACTGACGGCAGCGGTGCACAAATGCTGCGCAGCTAGCGCCATTCGACGGCCAACACCGCGGTTCCTGGTGTGTCCGCTGTGCCGTGCGTGTGATCATTGCTTGTACAGCCCTCTCGCAGTGTCCCGAGCAAGTATGGTGGGTCTGACACACCGGTGTCAATGTGTTCTTTTTTCCATTTCCAGAAGTGTATTATCCCGAGCCAGACGCACCGTAGCGTGCAATCCACCGTCATTTGCGACTTAAGCAGTGTCAAGCGAGAGCTCATTGGAGGTCGGGATGGAGGTCTGTTGTTTTCTGATGAAAGCTGGTTCTGCCTCGGTCTCAGTGATGGCCGTCTATTGGTTTGCAGGAGGCCAGTTGAGGGCCTGTATACAACGTGTCTGTGTGCTAGATACACCTGGAATTGTGGTCTGGGGCGTGATTTCGTATAGCAGTAGGAGCTCTGTTGTGGTAATCCCACGCACCCTGATGCAAATTTGTTCGTCAGTCTGGCGATTCGATCTGTTGTTCTGCCATTCAAGAACACAATTCTAAGGGGTGTTTTCCAACAGGATAACGCTCGCCCACATGCCTCTGTTGTAGCCTAACATTGTCTACAGAGTGTCGATGTGTTGCCTTCTTCCGCTACATCATCACATCTGTCTCCAATCGAGTACGCATGGGAGATCTTCGAACGACGACTTCAGCGTTATTCATAACCAGCATTAACCGTCCCTGTTTTGACCCACCAAGTGGAACTCTGTCCTACAAATTGACATCCGAAACCTGTACAAAACACTGCACGCACATTTGCATGCTTCCATTCAACGTTCTGTCGATTGCGCTGGTCATTAACGTACCACCATTTCACATTTGCAATGGCTTGTCTCGCATTTACATTAACCTGTGATCTTGCAATCTTAACCACTTTAATATGTTACCTGGACTAATGCATTCCCGAAATTTCTTTCTCTACTTTAATTATTCTTTGGTATTGTGATTTTTTTCATCAGTGTATGTCGGAAATATATGTGTACAGGCGAGGCTAGCATTCATCAGTGAAAGATGTTGTCAGATGTTGATACACAAGTAAAGCAAAAGTTCGTGACAGTGTACGTTTGGAGCACAACGTTGTATGAAAGTGGTGTGAGGGCCAACCGAAATAAAAAGAGGAAAAAACTGGAAGCGTTTGAAATATAATGTTGTCGAAGAATGTTAAAAATTAAATTGACGTTGAAGTAAGAAATTAATAGGTATTAAAAATAATATGTGAAAATAGAAATCTATGGAAAACACAACAGAGAACAGGTTAGCACGACATTGGCTGCCATGCGAATGATAATTACTGGCACACAAACTGCTTCTAGATAAAGTTTATAAGGTTCTAAGCACTTGGGAAGGCTGCCACTCTCCTGTTTATGTGGAAAAGCAAGTACTCGCAGAAAGGCCTTTGTTTTGGTACTCTCGTTGTAAACGTTCACCTGTCTGCCAGTTTTTGTTGGTAAATAGGTAGTGGTTCCATTTCGTCACTGCTCTATGCATTTCAAGTCGCAATGGTCCAGGACACCTGGCATCCACAGAAATCACTGCAGCAACTACATTACACATATGTGACCCTATTTATCTGTCCCAAAGATTTACACTGTATCGAGTTAGCATATGTTAACTGCTCGCTCTGTACATACGTTTAACGTTGACTTTCTGGATGCAGTGGTGATCAAAGTGGTCGCTGTGTAATTGGGAATATCCAGGTAATGCACGAGAACAAATAAAGGTATATAAATCAATTCAAAACTGCTCCATACGACCAGATCTCTTTAGGGTTAGACGATCTCAGATACATAAGATCTACATTTCAAATGACGCTTGTTAACTTGTGAATCTCGGAGGATAAAAATCTGTAAGATGAAAGGCTCTTATTTCTTTACGATTTCCTATTAAACTTCAGTTTGAGTATATTTCTTATTCTGTTTAAAACACGTACACCAGTGACTTACCTGTTGATATAACACTATGCGTAACAGAAAGGATGATTTTTTCTGAAATTCCTCTGACCTGGACTTTTTTTCAGAATAGACTAAAAGTAAAATACTGTAATTTCACGAATACTCTGTGTGCCGCGCTGATTAGTTATCTCATTTACACAAAATGGGAAAGGTAATTTAACGGGGCGGCCGAGCACCACGCAGTGAACCGTTAATGTAAACAGCAACTTAATTATTGAGGACAGATCCAGGAAATGAAATACGCTGTGCAATGTATTATACTGGTGTAGAATGTCAAGTGGATGTCTGACAAAGAAAATAAGGTCACTCAGACCGATACTGGAACGGCACCCCACAGGTTCAACAGAGCTATGATTTCTGTAATTTACGACAGAAGCACTTTGAACATCGTAGCAGCTTCTGTTTCACATTAAGATGTAGTCTTACATTTCTGTTTTACGAGATTCAGGTTATAGTATGTTAGAATGTATTAGGTTGGTGCATAAGTTCGTAGCGTTTTTCTTTACATCTTGGTATTCCAGTTGCCATGGTCGATCTATCCCTTGTCATTTTTATTTATAGTTCACTGTTGCTATTTGAGTTTACATATTGCATTTTGTCATCTAGAGATAGTGAGTAAAGCTGTGCACGCTGCAAAATTGAAATTTAGGAGGAGAAGTCGGAAAATTTCCAACATATTCTTCTGTTTGAGTTCAACAGAGGGGTGTCCAAAGCGTTGACAGCCAGAGACACTTGCACCGTGTATGGGGATAATGCCACTGGACAGAGCACGGTAAGAAAACTGTTTTCTCGTTTTAAGTGGATTGTTTTGACATTAATGGCTCTCCACATTCAGGAACACCTTTGGGGTTTGTTGAAGATCGTTCAAACGCATTAAACCACAATCCGAGTCATTGTTCTCAAGAACTGGCAAATTTGATGAAGTGTGATCATTCCACCACCGTGCAACATTTTCATTCAATGGGGAAGGTTCAAAAAACGGGTGTGTGGGCACTGCCTGCTCTAAGTCAAAATCACAAAAATAAGCAGCTGGCCATGTATGCATCTCTGCTTGCTCCTCATCAACTATCTCGGAACAACACCGAGGATTCCTATGCCGTATCGTTAGTAGTAACGAGAAATGGTGTCTTTACGTTAACATTAGGAAAAGAAAGGAATGGTTGAGCCCAAACAAAGCAGCAACTTCCCGTACAAAGACCTGCATGCATCCACAAAAGGTAATGTTACGTATCTGGTGGAACAGCGATGGTGTGATCTACTAATAATTGCTTCTCCAAGAAGTAGTCATCACTACTGACATGCTGACATTGATTGTCAACAAATGAGACGTCTTGCAGACGCAATTTAAGAACAATGATCAGGAAGGCGGCGTGAATTGATGCTACTCCACTGCAACGCCCGTCAACATTTTGCTAGACTAACATTACACAGAAGTTGGATTGGGAAGTCATTCGGGACCCACGTTAGTCACCTGATATTGCGCCCTCAGATTTTTACCTTTTCCACTCTTTGTAGAACAACCTTCAAGAAACTTCCTTTCTGGATGAAAATATATTCCGAACATGGCTAGACGAGTAGTTCGCCTCAAAATCACGTGATTTCTACTGTCAGGGAATCGAAAAATTAGGCTGTTATAAATAGTGAAGAAGAATATATTATTGATGAGTAAAGTCGTTCTTATGTGTGTCTGTTGCGTTTACTACAATTGTGGAAAAATGTGACGAACTTATGCACCAACCTAATAAGTTGTCCATGCCACTTCGTCTGCGTAGTAGTATGATCAGTTTCTTCTTTTTTGTGTGTGTCTATAATACCCCAGGGGTTACCAAATTTAATATACATACAATTACGTCTATGTTTGTGTTAACTATTTTTTTAATTTCTATACCAAAATATACTTAATATTTTTACCTATAGCACATCCTTCACTACCAGTTCACGTTGGAACTATGGAAAGGAAATAAGCATATTAGTTCATTTGCACATATACATGACTGGCCATTAAAATTGCAGCATTTTATAGACTACATAAACAACCGTCAAATTAGCATGACATCCACTAGGTGTATGGATCTGCTGGCAATGCCTGCTTTTGGTTGAAATGACAAGCATTTCAGTCCTGAACACAAAGTAAATAGGAGTAACCAGACCATCACTCTGTACGTAAAGAAAGATGACGCAGCGGGTTTCTCATTGAAACGTCTAATTTGAGTGTTAGTTGCTTGTGAGAAGTTCACGTTAAGTCTCGTGTGGGACTTAAAATCTGAGGTCATCAGTTCCCTAGAACTCAGAACTACTTAATCCTAACTAACCTAAGGACATCCATGCCTGAAGCAGGATTCGAACGTCCAACCGTAGCGGTCGCGTGGTTCCAGACTGAAGCGCCTAGAACCACTCGGCGACTACGGCCTGCAGAAAACTTTTACCAGCACGTACTGGAATTCGTCAATTGCAATATTCGAGCCTATTGAGATTGCAGTTTATCGTTATGCGATACTGCTGCTCGCATTGGTCGGGATCCCACGACTGTCATGCAAATATGGAACCGATGTGTTCAAGAGGCTCAAACTAAACGCCATGCACGGGCAAACAGCTCAACGCGACTTGCGCCCGACAGGACACACACATTGTTCACTCTGTTGTGCAGGACCGTACAACGAGGCTAGGTTGTTTGCAGCAAGACAAGTATTCATAAGGACAGTGTGACGACCATTATCGCCGCTTCCTTTGACGTGGCACCAGAGGCGTGCAGATAGTAGTACGCACAACAACGATACTGGACGCTGGAATGGCACGTCTTCATTGCAAACGAGTCTCACTTCTGCTTACAGCATCACGAAAGACTTGCCCATGTGGGCGAAATAACGTTGCCAAACTGCAAACGAGCACAGTACCTGACGTAATCACCTCTGATTCACGTAGCACAACATTTGGAGAACAGCCGTTACTTTTATAAAGTCTGAAATTTAGTCTCTGTAGCCAGTCTTCGAAGTCTCCCTGACTTAATCCATCAGTAAGACCACATGTTTTCTGTGCTGTCATTAACCACTTCAGCACAGAGATGTTCGATCATTTCCCTCTCCAGCATGTTCTCCAGATCTCTCCATCATTTAATAATTCTGGTTATGGATTGTTGAGACACTGCCACAGATGTGAAACAGCATTGTAGGGCGTACCTGTATCTGTCATAGATGCTCTATTCCATTGGATGTCCAGCCAGGTTGTTGCAAGAGGCGACAGATCTATGTACTAAATTTCGTGCACTGTACACCTTCAAATCCCCTGCAAATTTAATAATGCATTCTTCGTTATTTGTTATTCTTCTTGGTGTTGCATTTTTAATTCCCAGACGTGTATGCACTGTCCAGTCAAATTAATGTGATCATCTGTTAAAAACTGAATAACCATCTTCTGCAGCGCGAGACGTGCAGGAATAGAGTCAGTGAAGTTCCGGAAGGTACCGACAGGGATGTGGTGGAGCCATGCCGCCTCCTGTGCCACGGCGAGTTGCGCTTAGGTTTCTCCGTTGAGGATCCATGATGGGAACAGCCCGATCGAGGTGGTTCCACAGATTGTAGATTGGGTTTAAATCCGGGAAGTTTGGTGGCCAGGAGTATACGGTATACTCATCTTCGAACCACCCATGTGCTCTGCGAGCTGTGTGATACGTTGTACTGGCCTGTTACTTCATCCCATCGTGCCGAGGAGAATTTTGCTTTTTCTAAGATGTATCATGCTCTTGAAAATCCCTTCATTACGGGTCTATGGAACAAGCAGTATATCTAATGTGATTAATACTCATCATTTATCGTCTCAGTATCCCGGTCTACCTTTTATCACATGACAACCACTACCAGATGGCAATACAAGAGGCGGATTGTCTGCACACTTCACTACGCACGTCTTATTTTTCTTACTGTAATCCTTATCAGCTACAGAATGATCTTGAATATACACTAGAATGTAAGAAATAGGGCGGTGCAGCGATGTGATTACTAGCAGAGGAATACATTATTCTCGAAACACTAAAATAAGACGTCGTAGGTGCTCTAGGGCCATTACTAATTTCTAGTATTTGTCTGACATGATGTGGTTGAACTATGGATGAGCTAACAGTTCGCTGCACACCTAACGTCATCTTCAGGGTATTGAATAACGAACAGTATCGAACTGGCAGTGTAGCCGTTGAGAATGAACTGTGTCATCATGTATCAGCAGTCATTGACAATGACATCGATAAACTGGAAGCAGGAAAATGAATGTCTCCACACGTCAGGAAACATAACAGTATCGAAGGTTATGATTCCTTCCTGTAAGATCCAAAAGTTAGGAAATCCAATCAGTTTCCATTAAAATGTGAAGTTATGTCAATTTCAATGAAGGAGGTGACACAGGTCTCGATTTTGAAGGACGGTGGTTCAGATCGTCGTCAGACCATCCAGATTCAGGTTTCCGTGTACTCTCCAAATCACTTACAGCAAACGCTAGGATGCTTACTTTAAAAATATCAAGCCCAATTTCCTTACACACAAAAAACTTATTAGCACTGTTTGAAGTTTCTCGAAGAAAAATAACAAAAACTATGAATTTTTAAGTCACATAGATGATCACGACATTAGAGATGATGTATTACTGCTGAAGGTTCAAAATGTCCTCCATCGCCAGCAAAATACGGCATCTGCACCGCTGCGGAACAGATCGACACACATGTGCTACGGCTGCCATTGGAATGGATCCATATGTAGCCGCAATCACTTACCTCATGTCATCCAGTGTACATGGCTTTGTGGCGTAAATGCTGTCCTTCGAACATCCCCAAACAGAGAAAGAAATCTAACGGCGTTAGAGATGGAGAACTCCCTTATCGGCCTATCCAACTCTCACTCAATGTTTCATCCAGGAACTGCTGCTCTTAGCGATGGCAAGGTGACGGTACACCTTCTTGTTGGAAAAAAAATACGATTTTCATTTTGGTGCAGTTGGTGAACCGAGCGGTCTACGGCGCTGCCGTCATGGACTGTGCGGCTGGTCCCGGCGGAGGTTCGAGTCCTCCCTTGGGCATGGGTGTGTGTGTTTGTCCTTAGGATAATTTAGGTTAAGTAGTGTGTAAGCTTAGGGACTGATGACCTTAGCAGTTAAGTCCCATAAGATTTCACACACATTTGAACATTTTTGCAGTTGGTGAATAGCTGATACAGTTCGACCCTATAACACGGTAGAGTTCTTTGCACCTGTCGCAGTGACTTCAAAAAAGAATGGCCCTACAGTTCTTCTCACAGACGTGTCGCACCACACTGACAATCCAGGAAGATTAACAGCTTCCATAACATGGGGATTATCTGTTGCCCAGTACACACAGTTATGGCGATCAACGGTTCCATTGAATGTAAACGTTGCCACGTTAGACCGAACAACGACATCAGTCCAGGGCTTCCATTGAAATGCGGTAAACACTTGATTTACTTACACCTGATCATGCGCAGCTTGCCGTATGAACTTACTTAGAGATCTTGTGAAAGCTTGTACCTTTGCGTCCACTATTCTTTCATCCGTTAATGACTCCTCCCTCCTAAACAGTCACTTCTTCAGATCACGTACATTGTATTCACTCTCAAATTGGTCGCGTAATTTTGTTCTCGTTACACGTGACGATGGCGCAGCATCAAACTCTGCCCGCCATCGTCCTGCACTTTTTTCATGTTCTCAAATTTCCAGAGACGCTTGAAAATACACTTTCTGTGTATTTCATCCTTTTCGTTATTTACATGTGGTTATTGGGAACTGAAAAGAAACAAATATGCTCACTATTCATGAGAGCCTCATATAATCACAACTGGACCAGGTTATCGTTAATACCTTCTCAATTATTAAAGTTCAAACAGCGTAAACCACTTTGTGCGGTATCCTGTACATTCTGTACATTTTCCCAAGCAGAGCTTGCGCTCCATCGCTGGTGATCTCCTCATCGACAAGACTGTCACTTCAGGGAATCCAATCTCCTCCCATCAGGGCGCCTGAATGACGAAAGTAGGGAGCAGGATTTCAAGATAGAGTGCCTCCTGTACTTTCCTGGCCACCAGTAAAATAAGAATGGGGACATGATTCGCAGAGCTAACGAGAAGCGCAGTGGAGTGCGGGGATCAATTAAATATGCAATGTTACTTTAATGAAGCGTAAAATGAGACTTGATTTTCACAGTCCCTGAAAACACATTAACTGCGAGGTGGCGCGATTAGATTACTAGTTGTGTTCATAACGTGCTTACTGCGTTTCGTTATGTGATCTGTGTATAGTATCCGTTCGAACTATTAATCATTATTTCCACACTGAATACTGAACTGTATGTAAAAAGTCAAAGACATTAAATTCAAATTTGAAGAGATACTGTGCAAATGTGCTACCTGGTGTACTGGAGGGAACGTCTAGAACTACCCACAATTCATTTTCTTTTGATTTTGAGATAATGTATTAATCACACTCATGTCTGAAAGAAGAGGCACTGTTGACGATTGACAGATGTACGAAAGATATGGGAATTAATTCGCTAACTGAGAATACCTTGACGTCATTTGTATCAGGTACCAACGGACTCGTGTGAAACTTTCACACTTTTGTACTTTAAAATACACTGATATGACGAAAGTCATAGGATACCTCCTAATATCATTTAGGGCCTCCTTTTGCCCCACCTATTGCAGCAACTCGATGTTGCACGGACTCAACAAGTCGTTGGAAGTCCCCTGCAGATATACTGAGCCGCGCTGTCTCTACAGTCGTCAATAACTGAGAAAGTGTTGCCGGTGCAGAATTTTAGGCACGAATTGACCTCTCCGTTTCGTCCCATAAATAGATTTATTCGCTCGAATTGTCCAGTATGTTCTTCAAACCAACCGCATGAAATCGTTGTTTGGGTACGTCAAGTCCACGAGTGGCTGCAAATGGTTCCCGAGGAGCCGACCATAAGCACTTCCAGTCACTTATCGGTTCAGTTGGGCCATAAAATACTTAACACCAGTATGGGGCCACCACAAGCTTGCACACTGCCTTGTTGACAGCTTGGGTTCGTGGCTTCCTGGGGTCTGCGCCACACTCAAACCCTACCGTCAGCTCTTACCAACTAAAATCCGGACTCATCTCAAGAGGCCACAATTTTCCAGTCGTCTAGGGTCCATCCGATATGGTCACGAGCTCAGAAAAGGCGATGTATATGATGTCATGCAGTTAGCAGCGGCACTCGCGTCGGTCGTCTACTGCCGTGGCCCATTTACAACAGATTCCGCCCCACTGTCTTATGGGATACGTTCTTCGCACGTCCCACACTGATTTGTGCGGCTGTTTCACAAAGTGTTGCTTGCCTGATAGCACTGATAACTCTATACAAACGCCGCTACTCCCGGCCGTTAAATGAAAGCCGTCGGCCACTGTGTTGTCCGTGGTGAGCGATAATGCCTGAAATTTCGTGTTCTTGGTACACTCTCGACGCTATGGATGTGTCTAGCTCCAACTACTATTCTGCGTTCAAAGTGTGCTAATTCACATCATGCGGCCATAATAACGTCGGAAACCTTTTCACATGAATCATCTGAGCATAAATGAGCGCTACGCCAATCCACTGCTCTTTTATACCTTGTGTTCGCGATACTACCGCCATCAGTATATGCGCATATCGCTATCCCACAACTTTCGTCACCTCAGTGTAATGACCGTATTTGGAATAAGTAGAGCCGTTGGGATAAGGGTAGTTGTGAGAATGAAGAGAAACATCTATAAAAATGAACCGAAACGTGAAATAATAACCATGCATTTATGATGGATCCTTGTACATACATTTCTAGGCGTTATTGTAAGTGATTTCTAACTGTCAACCGTAATATTTATATTTACATGTTGTTGAAGAGATGTTTAATGAGAAATACGATTACAGAATACAAAGAAGTAAATAAATGCGAAATGTTTAGGATAGAACGTAGTGTTCACATCTTACCTAATACATCACTAAGACCTCGATAACTATCTGTATTTTGCTATTTTAATTGTACTTCGCACTTTACGTAAGCACATTAGGCCGTAGTAGAAATAGGTAAATCACAATTCAAGGCGACGATGATAAATATGTTTGTTCTGTCGAGAAGTATATACTTTGAGAAAAGTCAATTTGTACGACTAGCACAGATGATGGACTATCCCAGCGATCACGGCTATTATCTTTGACATTGATGTATACAAATTATCTCGTTATCAAGCACTTTAAAAGAAATAAAATGGTATCTGTAGTAAGATAACATGAAAATCGAGTATCTCTCTTTCGTGACTAATAAGTTAGCTTCATAAAATACAGGTATGAAGCTGAGAATCCATGATTCCCATTTTCCTATGATTGTTAACAGTCTCTTTTATGTTAAAATTTTCTACAGATAGTAAGTTTCAGCGTAAAATCGGTATGCAATGTCACAAGCCGGTTAAATAACCTTTCTAACGGCACATCATTCATCTCTGTGCGATTAGTATGTGTTGGGAAAGAGGAATGTTGAGCAAGAAATAATATTTATATGACAGATCTACCATCCGGTGGTGATATATGAAAACTTGTGTCAGACCGGGACTCGAACCCGAAACCTTAATTCAAAGCTTCTGCTTTATTTCTGTTGGACTACGAGATAAGGTTGTCGATGCTGGACGATTGCTCACTGCCTTTACAAACCATCTAGCTTATCTGCGTACTATGTCCCTTTCTCAACAAAATGTGTGGGGAAGCCGCGGGACATGAAAGCTCTATTCGTCGCTATTGACGGACTCCGAATGTCATCAGCAAGTATAGGATGTAAGGGTGACGTGCTAACGCCACATTGCAGCTTACGCCTCGGCGCTGCATTGGTGGTTAAAATGTGTTGAACCGACGGTATGAAGAGCTCTTGTAGAATACGGTCGGGGTGAGACGAGATGGATAAGGGACACTCTTGATTATCATCAAACGAGCTCCGTGAGTTTCATTTCGGGATCCGGCTCCAGAGCATCATGCAAGAGTTCATCGTATCAAGGCACGCATCCTCTAGATAATCCGTCGTCAAATATAATGCACCCGATCCGGGCAAGGTGTCTGGACAACATCGCTGGAGAACGCACCTAGATGCACCATGTGATGCGAGAACACAAACGTTACCGCCGATCATTAATCACAGTGCTCCATGACTCAGAGAGACATCTGCTGATGACACAAAAGGACATAGTGGCTGGATTTTTTTAGCATTTCCGCCACCTCAATGCCGATGTACTGACGGACCACGGGGTGGGGCGGACATATTGTAACAGTTGTCAACAAGTCTGATTGCGATGGATAAGGCTGCACTAAAGGAACCACTCATAAAAGATGAAATAATGGGAACACTAAAGAAAGGTGCGGCAGATAAATCCGCAGGATCGGATGGGATAAAGTTAGAATTTTATCGGATATTCTCGGAAATGATAATGCCACAATGGGTGTAGATCTACAGTGAACTGTTGCACACTGACTTGAGCGTGTCGCAGGATTTTGTGATGGATTTTATTCTTTCCATTCCAAACATCTACATCTGCATCTACATTTATACTCCGTAAGCCACCAAACGGTTTGTGGCGGAGGGCACTTCACCTGCCACTGTCATTACCTCCATTTCCTGTTCCAGTCGCGTATGGTTCGCGGGAAGAACGACTGCCGGAAAGCCTCCGTGCGGGCTCGAATCTCTCTGATTTTACACTCGTGATCTCCTCGGGAGGTACAAGTAGGGGGAAGCAATATTTCGATACCTCATCCAGAAACGCACCCTCTGGAAAACCTGGACCGCAATCTACACCGCGATGCAGAGTGCCTCTCTTGCAGAGTCTGCCACTTGAGTTTACTAAACATCTCCGTAACGCTATCACGGTTACCAAATAACCCTGTGAGGAAACGCGCCGCTCTTCTTTGGATCTTCTCTATCTCCTCCGTCAACTCGATCTGGTACGGATCCCACACTGATGAGCAATACTCAAGTATAGGTCGAACGAGTGTTTTGTAAGCCATCTCCTTTGTTGATGGACTACATTTTCTAAGGACTCTCCCAATGAATCTCAACCTGGCACCCGCCTTACCAACAATTAATTTTACGTGATCATTCCACTTCAAATCGTTCTGTACGCATACTCCCAGATATTTTACAGAAGTAATTGCTACCAGTGTTTGTTCTGCTATCATATAATCATACAATAAAGGATGCTTCTTTCTATGTATTAGCAATACATTACATTTGTCTATGTTAAGGGTCAGTTGCCACTTCCTGCACCAAGTGCCTATCCGCTGCAGATCTTCCTTCATTTCGCTGCAATTTTCTAATGCTGCAACTTCTCTATATGCTACAGCATCATCCGCGAAAAGCCGCATGGAACTTCCGACACTATCTACTAGATCACTTATATATATTGTGAAAAGCAATGGTCCCATTACACTCCCCTGTGGCACGCCAGAGGTTACTTTAACATCTGTAGACGTCTCTCCATTGAGAACAACATGCTGTGTTCTGTTTGCTAAAAACTCTTCAATCCAGCCACACAGCTGGTCTGATATTCCGTAGGCTTTTACTTTGTTTATCAGGCGACAGTGCGGAACTGTATCGAACGCCTTCCGGAAGTCAAGGAAAATAGCATCTACCTGGGAGCCTGTATCTAATATTTTCTAGGTCTCATGAACAAATAAAGCGAGTTGGGTCTCACACGACCGCTGTTTCCGGAATCCATGTTGATTCCTACAGAGTAGATTCTGGGTTTCCAGAAATGACATGATACGCGAGCAAAAAACATGTTCTAAAATTCTACAACAGATCGATGTCAGAGATATAGGCCTATAGTTCTACGCATCTGCTCGACGACCCTTTTTGAAAACTGGAACTACCTGTGCTCTTTTCCAATCATTTGGAACCTTTTGTTTCTCTAGCGACTTGCGGTACACGGCTGTTAGAAGGGGGGCAAGTTCTTTCGCGTACTCTGTGTAGAATCGAATTGGTATCCCGTCAGGTCCAGTGGACTTTCCTCTGTTGAGTGATTTCAGTTGCTTTTCTATTCCTTGGACACTTATTTCGATGCCAGCCATTTTTTCGTCCGTGCGACGATTTAGAGAAGGAACTGCAGTGCGGTCTTCCTCTGTGAAACAGCTATGGAAAAAGGTGTTTAGTACTTCAGCTTTACGCGTGTCATCCTCTGTTTCAATGCCATTATCATCCCAGAGTGTTTGGATATGAAAGGAGTCGCAGTACGGCCGCCCACCACGCTAAAGAAAAAATCTTTGCACGACTGCTCACTGCCTTTACAAACCATCTAGCTTATCTGCGTACTGTCTCCCCTGATCATGCATGTCTGTGGGTGCGAAGCAACATCCACTCAACTTTAAGTAAATATAGCCCTTGCAAAAATGCCTCGAATGCGAGCAGCTCTAATATCAGTGGATTTTGATCGTGCATTCGCCAAGGTAAACCATGATTTTACCTTAACGTTTACCATCACCTTTGATGTGGGAAGTGGTTTCAAATCTCATTAACAACACTGTCCAACAAGGTGGCACGCCTTCAAAGGTGTTTTTTTGCGATATCACTCTAGCCACTGACGCATGTTGTGTGACGTTCTCTCGCTGGAATAACGCTACATGAGACCTTATTCACCTGTCGTGCTTGGCATTGCAACGACACTACTTGTCGCCAGCCGGCCGCGGTGGCCAAGCGGTTAAAGGTGCTACAGTCTGGAACCGCGCGGCCGCTACGGTCGCAGTTTCGAATCCTGCCTCGGGCATGGATGTGTGTGATGTCCTTAGGTTACTTACGTTTAAGTAGTTCTAAGTTCTAGGGGACTGATGACCTAAGAAGTTAAGTCCCATAGTGCTCAGAGCCATTTGAACCATTTTTTTGAATTTGTCGCCATCCTGTACGTACTGAGATGCTCAATAGCCTGACGCAGCGGACCAGAAGTATCAGGTCGTCCGGAATTGGCAACGTGACATCGGCTCTGATAGATGAACTTCGACAGCGGTGGGAAAAATCTCGCCTTCACTTCCTCACATAGCCTCATTTTCAGTGAATTATAGCTATTTTGCCCGGAAGTATCTTCCATTAGAACACCCAAGGCTCAGGATATCTATCGCCACCTGAGGAATAACCACGGCCGCAATGTCATGGAAATCAAACATCCAACTAGAGCTTGGCAACATATCAGGCACGTAGTGCGTGCGCCACTGCTGTCAACGGCAGCGCGATCTAAGTGGCATATCCTCGTCAGCCATAAAACTGTCACACGGAACCGGTTGCATGAAATTCTTATCGTTGAGTCTCCCCTTTGCATAACCTATGGTTTTCTGGACACGAAGGAACATGGTTTTGTGTGCGGCGCGGCGAGGGACGTTTGGGTGCTGACGCGTGTTATACTGGACTTCCTTCGGAGCACCACCGAAGCAGAAGTCATGTCAGACGCACTTTTTCTCCCGGACACGACTTTCTTTCCCAAACACAACACGCATGCAGTGAGCTGGATCGCTGGACATGCGATGCAATACATGTTTTATCGAGATGTATTTCCTGTGATGAGCTCATACGTTGTCATACGAGATACAGAACTTACTTTGCCAATTATCTAGGAAGAGTATTTCACAATCCACCTGATAGCTGGGGGTCCCAAGAATGAGACGACTCGTGAGACCGAACGTTTAAAGAAGATAATGTACACGGTTTATGCGTGTTGACATATAGCACATTGAGAAGATGACTGGCGTCCTGCGTTTGGCGCCCTATGTGATTGGATAGTGTTTGCTAATCCTACGAACGATGGTGCACGGCTACTACGACACACATAATGGTCCGATAAATGTTCGGCAGCCAAAATAGAGGTGCCACCCCATTGGCGGAGATAATTAAGTTTACCGCACTTGACGCAAGATTTAATGATGCATCACCGCGGGCTGCTGGGAATGTGGTGCAGGTGATTGTTTTCTTTTGACTTTCGTTATATTAAAAAAATTAAAATAATAAAAAATAAGTTTCAAAAGTACTTAAACCAACCTCTCGCGATAAACCACATATTCGAGTTCGAGTACCGGTCCGGCACAAATTTTCGTATGCCACTATTACGTAATATAGTTATCCTAATATATCTGATGTCAAGGAATTCTCACCCAGAGAAATAGTTTCGAAGTAATGCGACAATATTTCGTTAGGGTAACCGTTGAACATTTGATGTTTGCCCTTCCAGTTAACATTTGCCTATTTGCGTATTTTGCTTTGTTTGTATCTTTTGTGCAGCAGTCGCCTTCCTTTACACAGCTTCCTGATATTGTCTGTATACCGAGAGTGATGTGTACCAACTTTTATAACTGGGTTAGGTCAAATTTGTTCTAGAGCTTTGTGAAATATTTACTTGAACTCAGGCCATATTTTCTTTAGTGTTCACTGCCTGAATGAAATAATTGTAACTTTCGCCTGAGGTCAGTTGCCTATTTTCACACCATACAGGTATCTTACCTAAACCACTTTGAAATTTGTTTTGATTTTCTGATGACTTTACTATGCGGTAAACGACAGCATCATCTGCTGCTCAGAGGTGTCTCCTAAATCTTTCATGTAGAGAAGGAACAGCAGAGGGCCTATAACATTATCTTGGGGAACTACAGGAATCACTTCTGTTTTACTCGATGACTTGCCGTCAACTAGTACTAACTGTGAACTCTCTGTCAAGAAATTACGAATTCTGTCGCATAACTGAGACGACATTCCATATGCATGCATATCGATTACAAGCCGTTTGTCACGTACGGTGTCGGAAGGCTTCTGAAAGTCTAGAAATACGGAATCAATTTGAAATCCCGAGTGAATAGCACTCAATACTTCGTGTGTGTAAATACATAGTTGTGTTTCACAAGAACGATGTTTTATAAAACCATATTGACTGTTTTTCACTAGACCGTTCTCTTCGAGCTAAATCATTATGTTCGAGCACAATATATGTTCCAAAATCCTGCTGCATATCGACAATAATGGTATGAGCCTGTGATTTAGGAGCATTAACACTCATACAATTGAGAGCCCTCCAGCTCAGGAAATAATATGTCCACGTTTTGCACAAATAAGTTTCCCATGCACAGACGCACTTGAAATCTGAGAAGCATCTGCAAATGGTATGTTGTAAGTCGGGACACCTATAAAACATCAGACGATGGTAATGCAGAACTGAAAATAATGGAGCGCGTATCTAGTAGCCACGAAACTTCAGAAAACAGGTGTAGCAAAGGTATTCAAATAAGCAGAGACCTAGGGCACATAAACATGGAAGAGCTCAGGGATGAATGGGAAAAAAATGGCTCTGAGCACTATGGGACTTAACAGCTGTGGTCATCAGTCCCCTAGAATTTAGAACTACTTAAACCTAACTAACCTAAGGACATCATACACATCCATGTCCGAGGCAGGATTCGAACCTGCGACCGTAGCGGTCACGCAGTTCCAGATTGAAGCGCCTAGAACCGCACGGCCACACCGGCCGGCGATGAATGGGAAAGGTAAAAC